>NC_056732.1:553770543-554070543 GCF_019279795.1 Protopterus annectens
CTTGTGTTTGTGTCTGAGGATCATTTAACTTAGAGATGACAGTGGTGTTCTGTCTGTTGTAGGCTTTTCCGCCTTGTGACTGTTTGACCGTTGGTCTGTCTGTTTTCAGTGGTTAATTGTTGTTGGTTAACTATGTCCAAGATACTAAGGATCCATAAAGCCCTCGGGCTTCAAAAGAAAATGCTCTAGGTTGCAGTTATAAAATGTCCATTACCGATGGACACTCTGTAATGTACTGTCTGGGCTGATTCATCTCCAGGAATCATGCAGTTTTCTGTCATGCCCTTCCAGTCCCACGAGGTTCTTCAGGAAAGGAAGAATAGAATTAGATTTTGCAGGGACTTCTAGAGCCCTCCTTGAGGAGGGTCTGGAAGCTTCACTTCCAGCTCTAAGGCAAAATCCTCAAAAAGCGTTCTCTCGGCTCCATCAGTTATCTCGGAGCCTACCCACAGAAAAATAGCAAAATCTGCTTCGACATCACGCGGCTCCATTGTCCTCGGGGCATAGGAAGTGTCAGTTGTATTATGGAACCTGCTTGAGCAATCTTCTTGCGGAACCTGTTGAATGATGCGCTTCTAGCATTAGGCCAGTATCCTTCCTCATAGGTCCCCTTCAGAAGAAGGGTCTCAATCTCCTTCTCTATCCTCCAAATCTTCAGGACCTTATCAGATGTGGGCGTCGAAAAGTGGTGCAGAGACTTCTTCAGTCACGGTACTGGCAAAATTGTTCTCGGCTCTGACCCAGTCGGCTCCAGAACCAGTCCCTCAACCTGCTTAGATCTTCCTCCTCCAAGCACATCTCAGCTTTTCGGGCCGGAGTGCTTTCGGCTCCGTGTGATGTCCTAAATTTGGATCTGGCAGCCCCTCACTGGCTTGCCCGGTTCTGTATGTCAGCTCCGACCCGTCCCGGCGCACTATCTACAGGGTTCAGGACTCTGGATTCTTTGGGGTCAGACCCAAGGGAGGCTTCAGGACCTCTGGCTCCTAGTTTCCCTCTCGGTGCTTTGGCGCGGGGGGAAATCTGACTCCTATCTTGGCTTTGGAGGCTGGTGGTTCTTCAGACGGAGGACCAGCCTTCCCGAGGCCATCGCAGACTCTCGCTGACCGGGTCATCAGCGGCATCACACAGGTCGGTCATTCTGTCGCCTACTAGGTCTCTGATCGCCATCTGTCTCTGGACAGCAGAGCCCCAGGGTACCCCCATGAGTGGTCCCCATATTTCTGAGGGCCCATCAGATTTTTTGCCTGTGGAGCCACCCAGAAAAGCGATGCAGAGGAAGCACATAGATTCCCAGGAAGAGTCTCTCACATCAGACACTGACCTCGAGGAATATGGAGGGGGTCCCTTAAGTCATCCTCTGAGGATGTTTCTCTGACATCCTAGAGATTTTGAAACAAAGAGGTGACTGGCCATCCAAAGCCCCCTCCGAGGAGTCGGTCTTCCTGAAGGCCTTTGGTGCTCAGCCCTCTGCCTCCTGGGTATCTCCACCCTTCGCCGGGCTTCTGGATTTGGTTTGTCGCAGGGTGTGAGAAACCCTGACGCTGTGGAACTAGTCCCAGGAGACCCAATAAATTTTGCTCTGCTCCTCCTGATAAGGAATTTCTGTCCAAGGGAGTCCCTGTGGATGCCATGGTGGTGGCAGCTGCCACCCAGAAGGAATTAGCTGAGACTTCTTCCACCGTCCATCCCCTTACAAGGAGTCTAGGACTATGGACCGGTACGGGAAGCATACGTTTTCTTCAGCGACCTTTACCTTATGGTCACTGAATTACTTATCACACTTTACACGGCTCCAGAGAGATCTCCTCAAGGAGCTTGGAGATACTCTCATGGGTAGTGTTTCTGAGGCGGTGGCCCAGACGGTCAAAGCTCAGATGTCTACCCTCAATTCCATTGCAAACTCCTCCATGAGGCTAATCTCCTACAAAGCAGAGGGGGCGAGTAGGGCAGCAAGTTCAGGTGTTGCTCTTAGGAGGCAGGTCTGGATGCGCCTTTGTCATTTCACGGAGGCCTTCAGGTTTTCATTCACCGATGCCCCTTTTGATGGTTCCTCTTTGTTCGGAACCAAGGTGAAAGACACACTCACTAGGTGCGAGCAGGAGGGAAAAACTCTGTCTGCCATAGGAGTCCATTTTTCCCTTCCCTCTAGGCCGTATCCCAAGACGCAGAGGGGTGGCAAAATGTGGTTCAAGAAATCAGAGATTTTTTCCCGGTGCACAAGATGAGCCCCCCCTCCAGAGGCAGGGAAGGGGGTGGTTATTCAGAGAGACGCCACCCTAGGGGAAGAGGAGGCCCCTGCAACTCAGGAGACTGTGATTCCTTTCGTGGTTCTCCCTACCGCCGCTCCTGATGGGAGGCCGACTGTGCGTTTCCGGAGCCAGTCAGGGGTCGAATCTCTTTATACCCGGAGGCCTGGCAAGATATCACCCAGGACCAATGGGCTCTACGAATAATTTCCAGAGGATATGTCCTCCCCTTCTCGTCAAATCCCCCTCCAATCAAGAAAATCCCGGATGTTCCACCCAGTCAAAGGGATTACACAGCTTCAGAAGTTTCAAAGCTGCTAGAAAAAGGAGCCATCCAACATGTCCCCTCAGACCAGATCGGATTAGGGACTTACTCCAGATTCTTTTTGGTGCCGAAAAGGACAGGGGACCTGAGAGACCCATATTGGATCTCAGCCAATTGAACACCCATGTGCAAAAGTCCAAGTTCCGAATGGTCACATTGCAGTCTATTCTCCCATTGTTGGGAAAAGAAGTGTGGATGTGCTCCGTCGACCTCGAGGATGCTTACTACCACATAAAGATGGACAGGGCATCCAGAAGTCACCTACGCTTCCAGCTGGAGCCAGTCATTTTCAGTTGAGCCCTGCTCTTTGGTCTCACCACAGCCCCCAGGGTGTTTACCAAATGCATGGCAGTGGTGACTGCTCACTTGAGACATCAGGGATTCCAAGTGTTTCCTTATCTGGATGACTGGCTCCTTACTGCCACCACCAGGCATCTACTACTTCAGACCAGGGACGCTACTATCAACCTATGTCAACAGTTGGGCATCACATTGAATGGGGAAAAATCTGCCTTGTTGCCCTCATAGCGTGTCACTTTTATAGGTGCCAAATTAGACACTGTCCTCATGCGGGCGTTTCTACCACAGGAAAAAATCAGAGTCCTACAATAACAGATTTACGCCTTGCTCCCTCTGAGAAGAGCAATGGCAAGACAGGTCCTCCAACTGTTGGGGACAATGGCTGCTATGATTGTTAGTCCCTCTGGCAAGGTTACATATGAGGCTCCTTCAGTGGCTACTCTTTGCCCAGTGATCTCTTCAACGTCTTCCACTTTCTTACCCTATTCTACTCACAGACAGGTGCAAGCAGGATCTCAGTTGGTGGCTTCACACCGACAACCTGAATGCAGGAAAGCCCTTCGTTCCTGTGCCCCCGGTTGCCACGGTGACCATGGATGCCTCCCAGATGGGGTGGGGGGCATTATCTAGACAGGACAGTCTAAGTGGCAAGAGCACGAGATACATCTGCATATCAATGTCCTGGAGATGAGAGCTGTGCTACTAGTGTTGCAAGTACTTCAGAGTTTTCTTCCTCTCGGGACTATTGCAATCCACTCAGACAATATGTCAGTGGTGTGGTATCTGAACATGCAGGGAGGAACCAAGTCTTACCCCCTTTGCAGGGAGGTCATGCGAGTGTGACAGTGGGCAGCGTCTTCCCAACATTTTCTGGTGGCAATGCACATTCCGGGGAAGTCCAATGTGATTGCAGACAGGCTATTCTGATGCCATACGAGTGGTCCCTGAACTGTCAAGTTGCAGAGCAGATCTTCCGCAGGTGGGGTCAGCCTTGCTGCAAACTTTTTTTCAGCCCCCCTCAATGCCAAATGCAGCAGCTACTTCACACTGATCCCCCCTCAGGGGGAGTCACCCAGGGTTGCTCTAGTCCACGATTGGCCCTCCGGTCTACTGTATGCCTTCCCTCCAGTCCCCTTGCTGTCAAAGGTTATTCAGAAAGCACAATCCTTGAGAAGCAATATGATTCTGATTGCCCCACACTGGCCTCGTCAAATTTGGTTCACCTTTCTCCATCCCTATCTCATGGATGCTCTTTGGATTCTGGACCCAAAACCAGACTTACTGATGCACATGTCAGGGCAGCACCATCCCTCTGTTTGGGCCCTCCGGTTGACAGCCTGGCTACTCCACTTCCGTCATTAGTTAGGCTTCATCAATTTTCACCGGAGGTGGTTCATATTTTATCTTCCTCTCATAAGCCCTCGACTAGGAAGATTTATTACAGCAAATGGAAGAGGTTTTCAGTCTGGGTGCATGCCAAAAAGATTGACCCTTACACAGCTCCAATTTCGTCTGTATTGGAGTTCTTGTCTATGCTCTTTAAACAGGGTTCAGCGGCTGCAACCATTAAAGTCCAATTGGCGGAGATTTCTACCTTTCATGTTGCAGACGAGCCTAGTCTGAAGGCACATAGAGACTCTGTAAGGCTTTCCTGAAGGGCACTTTGTTACTTCGTCCTCCAGTATCGGAACCTGTTATGCCTTGGGACTTAAACTTTTTTCTACAGGGTCTTACTTCACCCCCCTTTGAGCCTGCAGCCACTTGCGATTTAAAATTCTTAACTTGGAAGACTTGTCTTTTTGGTAGCCATCACGTCAGCCAGACGCGTTTTGGAGCTTCAAGCTTTATCAATAACAGCATCAATGGGACCAGATGGTGTCCCGGGCTGCGTCCTACATGAACTCAAAGAAGAGCTAAACCCAAACATAAAACTACTGTTCAATCTCAGCCTTACTACAGGATATGTGCCCAAAGAGTGGCGTACAGCAACAGTGGTCCCTCTCCATAAAGGTGGTGCCTCAACGGATCCTGGAAACTATCGCCCCATAAGCCTGACTAGCTTGGTCTGCAAGGCTATGGAAAGGATCATCATGGACCTCATAAATAAAGATATTGGGGACCTACAAACACTGGATCCTACCCAGTTCGGCTTTGTTAAGGGCAGATCCTGCCTCTTAAACCTGGTTGATTTCTTTGAAACAGTCACCAAGGCCATTGACGAGGGAAGGTGGTCCACACAGCCTACCTGGACCTCGCAAAAGCCTTCGATACAATACCCCACTCGGGCATTATAGATAAGCTCACCAGCTTAAATATAAACCCCTATGTCGCTAGATGGGTTGCAAACTGGCTCAAGGACAGAACCCACATGGTTAGAATTGCTGGAGCCATATCAGACTCCAAACCAGTAACAAGTGGTGTCCCACAAGGCTCAGTCCTGGGACCTCTCTTGTTCGGTATATATTTCGGAGGTACAGGCCAACACGGAAGGACTGTGGCTGACCAAGTCGCAGATGACTGCAAACTGGGTGCCATAATCGACTCTCCAGACACAAGCATCCTAAAGGGCCTCATAGAAACAGACAACTGGTGCCAGAGCCATGGCCTCAAGCCAAATGCCAAAAAGTGTATCATCCTCTTTGGCAAAAACAAAGTACCCTAAATTACCATAGGTGGAAATCCATTAAGTACAGAAGAAGTAATTAGGGACCTGGGGACCCAAGTTGATAGCAATCTCTCATTTGACAACCACTTGGCCAAAGTGGTTAGAAACACTTTATATAGCCCACCTAATCATGAAGGATTCACATCTAGATGAGGGAGGTCATGCCTCTTTACTCATCCCTCATCAGACCCATAATTGAGTACAATGCCCTTTTGGGATGTACCTTACCAGACACCTGCAGCAACTAGAAAGACCCCAAAAGTACCTCACCAAGAGGATCAAAGGGCTCAAACAGATGCCATATGCTGCCCGGTTAAAGAAACTCCAGCTCTACTCAGTGGCATACCGCCTGTTCAGAGGAGATCTGTGCCTGGCGTATAAAGCCATGTCAACCGAATTAATGGACATGCTGCACCTCAGAAAATCAAATCCCATGAGCTACGCTCGAGACTTGAACCTCAGCACTGAAATAAATAGGACATGCTGGAGGACAGATTCATAACCAGGCTCCCTTCACTCTGGAATAAAATCCCAGTCCAGGTTAGGCAGAGTCCCTCATTGACTCTCTTCAAGAGGAATCTTGATGAGTGGATGGGAGATCGTAGGTTTACCCCGGGTATCACTTCTGTGTCACTGTTAGATAGAGGCATAGTATACTAACCTCGAAAAAGGGCATAGTAAAATAAATTTAAAATGGGTGGCGAAAGCCAAACACATTCTGGCTAGGCTTATAAATGCCCTAGGGCAGATAGCCTAGTATGAACCTATGGAACCTATAACCCCCTTATTTGATTTTTCATAAGGACAGGGTTTCTCTCAGACTGAACCCCTCCTTTCTTCCTAAAGTAGTGACAGTCAGTAACCTTAACCAATCTATTGAATTTTCAGTGTTTTTTCCCCAGTTTTCAAACAAGGCAGAATTCAAATTTCATCAATTGGATGTGCACAGACAATTATGTTTTTATTTGCACAGAACAAAAGACCTCAGAAAATCTGACCAGTTGTTTGTTTCATTTTTGGTAAACAGAATTGGGTCTCCT
This sequence comes from Protopterus annectens, assembly GCF_019279795.1. NCBI lineage: Eukaryota > Metazoa > Chordata > Ceratodontiformes > Protopteridae > Protopterus > Protopterus annectens. The sequence continues at coordinate 553,777,120 of NC_056732.1, forward strand.
GTTTCCAAAGTCACATTGTCCAGGTGGATTTCCAGTTGTATTTCTTTCATTTATTCCTCAGGGGGAAAACCATTCCTGGTGAAGGCTCACTCTACTCGGTCTGCATCTACATCTACAGCTTTTCAGGCCAGATTGTCTATGGATGATATCTGTGCTGCGGCTACTTGGGCATCTCCTCACACCTTTGTTACTCATTAAAAGTTAGATGTGGTATCTAGGGGCAGGTCTTCCTTTGATTCCACAGTGCTCAGGAGTATTTTCCACTGAGCCTCCCAGGATTTAGGTGCTGGGGACACTGTCCCACGGGTAAGAATGTAGGCGAGATTGGACTACATAACATCAAGAAGTTGTGTACTCACCATAATGTTCGATGTATGTAGTCCATCTCACCTCACATTCTTACTTACCCCACCTCCTTCCCCCGTCCTGGAGGATCTGGAGGTTGGGTCTGGTTTCAGAGCTCCCTTCATTATTGGTTTGTTCTTCCTTTCCTTAGGTGGTGTTATGCATGGAGAATGAGTGCTGGTACTCGCAGCAAACTAGATCTGGGGATAGAGAGCAGTGCAGCATGGGATACCATCTTAGCCCAGCCAATAGAAAGACTTTGAGCTAAAAATGTATGGCCGATTCGGAGCCTACATTCGGCTCCGAACCCACTGGTAAGAATGTGAGGCGAGATGGACTACATACATCGAACGTTATGGTGAGTACATAACTTCTTGTTCATCATGTTTCACTGTTGCAGTCCTAACCAATGGGGTTATCCGGCTCCCGGTAGCCCTCGATCGGCCAGAATACCAAAGATAAGTAAAAAAATGCCGTTGGTTGTAAAGGACATCAGGGCATCTGATACAAAAGGAGGCAGCCAGTGTTACTTCCTCAGTCTTCCTTGCCACGGAGCCCAAAGCAGAAGCATTTTTTGCACAAGTGCCGGTCAGCAGTTTACCGTTTGTGTTTCCGACTACAAAGTTGAAGTCAACTACAGCTAAGTACCCCATTGGGGATCCTCTTTTCTTGCCTTAACGAATGTCAGAGAAGGTTAATAATTGTCTTACCTGTGGAAAGCAGATTCCCCATAGAGATTTTCATTCCTACTGTATTATTTGTTTAGGCCTTGACCTCAACATTCCTAATTATGATCTTTGTGCTTCCTTTAATCCATGTACTATTCGTCGTCGGGCTAAGCATTTTGGAGTTTGGCCTACATTTGTCGGTATGGCGTCCCCTGGTCTTCAGGCTTCGGATATCCCCAAGAAGCATAAGGATAAGGACCGAGATAGCCTTCCGAAGGTCAAGTCCTCGAATGATGTTAGGTTGGTCGTCAGTCATGCGGTTACCAGTGAGGTGCCTTTGCAGCCCCTGCAACCATCAGATTTTCAACCGCAGGCTTCAGTTGAGACCATTTCTGAAGTTCCCAGGCCTCCGGTGTCCAATTTACCTTCCGACCTTCTGCCTGTTGCCTCTTCAGCCACAAAACTGACTCCGGTGTCCGAAGCCTCAGTTCTTCGTTCAGACAGCAAGCTCATACCGACAACATCGGCTGCAACTTCAGCAGTAGCCAGGCCTCCTGAGTCCTTTAGACTTGCAGGTAAACCTTCCAGTTGTAAGTCTGTGAAAAGCAGGCTCCAGTTTCCTCTCGTTCCCCTCATTCTCAAATGGTCAAAATGGCTGATGACCTTTTGACTCTTATTAGGGGTTAACAGCCTCCTCCTTTAAAAAGGGGGTAGGGATGTCTCTCCTGAAGCTTTTTCCTTTTCAGGTTCAGATACTTCTAGTATTTCTGTGGATGAAGAAGAAGTTTCTCAAGCTTTCTCTCCTTTTGAGGATTCAGACACAGAGGAGTTCATCCCTTCTGCTTCTCCTCCAGAAGATTTCTCTTTTGGTGATACTTTAAATACTCTCAAGGATCACTTTAAATGAGAAAGTCAGGATTACCCCCTTTCTAAGAAAAGGATTAGGGAGTTTTTTGGATTTGCCTCAGCATAAGCCTTTGGCTATTACTCCTGTGTTGGAAGTTGTTGGTGATGTTTTTCAGGAAAATTCCTTGACTCCAAATTCGGTTCCTCCTGCTCCCAGGAAACCTGACAGGTACTGTAGAGTTCCTGATTCTCATTTGTTTCTTTTCAGGAATCCATTGGCTGTCCCAGAGGTTATTCCTCAAGGCCCTAAAGGTGTTAAGACCACTGTTATAAAAAATCCTGTTCCTTCTGATAGGGAATCCAGAAACCTAGATAGGTGGGGTAAAAAGGTTTATACTTCTGCCACTCTTGCTATTAGATCTACTAATTGTCTTTTTCATATGCTGAAGTACCAGCAGCACACCTTGGAAGCTATTAAAGCTAGGATATGCAGGTGTGCCTCAGTTAGCGGACAGTAAGAATATGCTGGATTTGATAAATTCTGCCAGTCTAGTCAATAAACATTCTTTACATTGTGGTTTTGACATTCTAGAAGTCTCCTGTAGGGCTACAGCTACTGGCTCTGTTATTAGAAGGCACGCTTGGCTCAGGGAGCAGCCTCTGCCTGAGCCTGTTAAAGCTAAGCTTTTAGATGTACCTTTGGATAAGGACAGTCTTTTTGGCAGCAAAGCAGAGGAGGTGCTCAAGAAGATGGAAGACAAGGCCAAGTCTATGCAGACAGTTAGACTTTCTGCAAGTTCAGCCTCCTCGCTTTAGCAGGAATTACGCTTCTAAGAGTTGGATGTTCCCTGATACTAGCAGACAGAGCCATTCTAGGGCTAGAGGTTACCCAAAGGATTCCCGGACGCTCCTCCAAACCAAAAGGCAGAAGTAGAAAAGCAAATTTTTGTCTCTGTTACATCTGGGAGCAATAGAATCAGTTCCTGCTCAGCAGGTAGGCCAGGGATTCTATTCCAGACTTTTCCTAGTTCCAAAAAAAGAAGGCACCTGGTGTCCTATCCTGGATCTATCCATCCTGAACACTTTCTTGATAATTTCAAAGTTCAGAATGCTCACTTTGCGTCAGTTACTGCCAATGTTAGAAAAGAATTCCTAGTTGGTAACATTGGATTTCAAAGAAGCTTATCTGCACATCCCTATCAGGGAAAGTTGTAGACAATACCTTTGTTTCAGGGAGGCCAAGCAACATTATCAATTCTCTGCGCTGCCCTTTGGCTTATCTACTGCTCCCAGAGTTTTCACAAAGTGCCTGGCTGCAGTCATTGCTTTTTGCAGACAAAAGAAAATTCGGATTTATCCATACTTGGACGACTTATCTAATTCAAGCAAATTCTCCTGAACAGCTGCTAAAGGATCTGGAATTTGTAAAGACTCTTCTCTCTTCCCTGGGTTACACTCTCAATGTGGAAAAATCAAAAATGGTGCCATCCAAAGAGATTACATTCCTGGGAGTGAGTCTGAACACAGCCGCCCAGATGATATATCCCACCCAGGAGAAGCAGACAACTCTTTCAATTTACTTCAAGGACTTGGCAAGCTTGTCCCAGCTTCCTGCAAGGAAATATCTGCAAGCTCTGGTATTTACGGCCTCTTGTATTCTCATGATTCCATATGCAAAACTGCATATGAGGAAATTGCAATGGTACCTCAAGAACACTTGGTGTCAACACACACAGGACCCGGATGTGATGATTCATCTGCTTCCATGTCTTCGGACAGAGTTTCTTTGTTGGGCAACAGCCTGTCTACAGAACAAAGGCATGCCTTTTCGTCCACCTCTTGCTACTCAAGTTCTTACCACAGACACATCGGACTATGCCTGGGGAGCTCACCTGGATCGGCAGATGCATACAGGGAAGTTGGAATTCCCAGCAAATGCACCTGCACATACATTTAAAGGTGTTGATGGCAGTCCAGCAGGCCTTACTAGCTTTCAAGCATCTTCTTTCTCCAGGGACCCTGCTTGTCAGGACAGACAGCACCACAGTCATGTGGTACATCATCAAGCAGGGAGGAACTCATTCTTACCTCCTGTGCAGACAGAGCATGAGTCTTTGGTCCATAGCAGCATCCCTGGGCCTGCATCTCCTAGCTCAGTTTCTTCCAGGAAGGCTCAGTGTTGTGGCAGACCAGTTGAGCAGACAGACCCTGGATCCTCTCAAGTGGCAGCTGAACAGAGCAGTTTTTTTACAGCATCAATCAACATTGGGGCACATCTTAAGTGGATCTCTTCTTTCCAGACAACCAGCTTCTACCTCTCTTTTACACCAGACAGCATCACAGCAGATCCTGGAAATTAGATACTCTGTCCTTCCCTTGAATGCTGCTGTCAGGTTATGCCTTCCCTCCTCTTCCTCTTCTTTCCAGAGTATTATTGAAGATCAGGGAAGAATGACCAAGGACTATTCTTATAGCTCCGGACTGGCACAGACAGCATTGGTATCCACTTCTTCGCAGTCTCTCCCAATTTCCTCCTTGGCATCTTCCTCTGAACCCAGATCTTTTGGTTCAGGAAGGGGGAAACATTCTACATCCTCATCTTCAGTCTCTCCATTTGGCAGCATGGCTCATTGTATGACTCCATCCTTTTCTTCTTTCCTTTCCCAACAGGTGGTTGACGTGCTGAGGGAGGCCAGGAGGCCTAGCACTAGCAAGTCTTATGCTGGTAAATGGGAAAGATTCTCTTATTGGATGCAGGCTAGAGGGGAATCTTCTTCTCAGCCTACCCTTCCTCTGATCCTTGAATACCTGGCTGATTTGCTTCAGGGTGGTCTTTCTTTTTCCTCTATCAAGATCCATGCTTCAGCCATTTCTGCTCATTGTTCTTTTGAACAACCCATTTTCTCTCATCCCCCTGATGAAAATGTTTCTCAGAGGTGCTTGCAACTTGAAACCTCCCAGAAGGGAGCCTACTCCAGCCTGGGATCTTAAATTTGTTCTAGAGAAACTCACTCTTCCTCCTTTTGAACCAGCTGCTACTGCAGATTTAAAGTTTCTCTCATGGAAGACTGCCTTCCTCTTGGCTATAACTTCAGCAAGGAGGGTTCCAGAGCTGCATGCTTTGATGGCTGTGGAGCCTTCTCTTATTTTCCATGCAGATAGGGTTTCTCTGAGAACCAACCCCTCCTTTATGCCTAAGGTGGTTTCTAGCCTGACTCTTAATCAGTCCATACACCTTCCTACCTTCTTTTCTAATCCTCGAAGTAGTGGTGAAAGGATCGTACATTCTCTTGATGTGCATAGACAGCTCAGGTTTTACCTGGACAGGACTAAAGACCTGCGGAAATCAGCTCAGCTATTGGTCAGCTTTGCCCCTGGAGCCCAGGGCAAGGCTGTTTCTAAGCAAGTCATTTCTATATGGATTGCTCATTGTATTACTTTTTGTTATTCCTTTCATGGCAAAGTTCCTCCTCAAGGGGTTAGGACTCGCTCAACTAGAGCAGCTTCCACTTCTGCAGCCTTTTTAAGGGGAGTCCCTACTAAAGATATTTTGGAAGCTGCTACATGGTCTTCTGTTCACACTTTCACAAAGCATTATAATTTGCCTTTGTTTTCAAAAGCTAGGGCAGGGTTTGCCACAGCTGTTCTGCAGGGCATTATCTCCAATCCTTGATTCTGTTAGTTCCTCCTCCCTGTTCTCTGGGCTTTGGTAATCAACCCATTGGTTAGGACTGCAGCAGTGAAACATGATGAACATAGTACAGTTGTGTACACTTAACATAATTGTAGATATTCGAGTGTATTCACTGTTGCAGTCCTGCTTTCCCCTCCCTCCTTCCCTCTTTTTTGTCTTTTCCTAAGGTACAGGCTACATTTAGTGTATGCCTTGTTTTCTGGGGGTTTCTGACTGTTATGGCAAGAAAGACTGAGGAAGTAATGTCAGCTGCCTCCTTTTGTATCAGACTTCCTGACATCCTTTACAACCGACAGCAGCTGACATCATTTTTACTTACCTTTGGTATTCTGGCCGATCAAGAGCTGAATAACCCCATTGGTTAGGACTGCAACAGTGAATACACTTGAACATCTACATTTATGGTAAGTGTACACAACTGTACTGACTTCTCTATAGGAACAAACACTTTATAACTAAACAAACCAAAGCTACTATTGCAAGAACTCATCTCTTATCCATCCTTCTATATGCCTCTCCCATCCTTACTAATCTCCGTCAGAGTGATCTGAACAAAATGGAATCTTGTTATAACAACATAGCCAAGTTTGCTGCTGAAACCTCATACAAATCCCACCACTGTCCCGCCCATAAGCAACTCAGTTGGCTCAAGCTACCTCAACTACTTCTGCTTAATCAACCTACAATAGCACATAATCTCTTCTACCTTCCAGAAACAAACCCTGCACTTCAAAATATAATTAACCCCCGCATCCCTACCAGAGCCTTACAATCTAGTTCTCAGAACCTAATGAGCGTTATCAGACACAAAAATTATGCTGGCAAATCTCACTTTGCCTGCATTATTGCCAAAATCTGGAACACACTACCTAGCCAAATAACCTCCACTACCTCCACTATTCAATTTAAGAAACTCCTAAGAACCCACTTCTCAAACAATTGGCTTTGTTCACGCTACTGCCCAGGTTAATTTGCACCAATACCATGTTCAAGGATTCTACTAAAGGTCCCCTAATTCCTTTCACTATAAAGCTTAATAATCACTGGTTATTTCTGTAACAAAATATTGAGAGTATTCATGATTTAGAAAGACAAAATTTTTTTCTTGTTTGTATTTTATATTCTATATAAACCCTACTACTAGAATGCTGTATGCTGACTTTACTAAAGGAGTTGTTAATCTATACATAACTTATGTTTCTATGGACCCTATATCTCTGTATGATATTCGTGTAATTTCTTTATGGCATGATATTGGAGCTTTTCTCCTCGGGCCTCCACTGAAAATGGATATGTGTCCAGTCTGACTTTCCCGGTTAACAAATGTAAAATAAAATAAATACTAGGAAGTCTTACATTGGCAAATGGAAAAGATTTTTCTAGTTGTTGTCTTGCCAATGAATAGGGACCCATCAGGGATTTTGTACCATTGGTACTTAAATATTTCTGAGTTACACACCAGCCTCTCTTATTCCTTTATAATGGTACATCTTGTGGCCATTACTGCATGTCTGCCCATGGAGCCCCCTCTTTCTTTGCTGTTTTTTTGTGAAACAGTTTCTAAAAGGAGCTTTACACCTGAGAACAACTCCTAGACGGGTTCCTCCTCGGGATCTCATTTTTGTGCTGGAAAAACTGTCACTCCTTGAACCTGCCAGTCAGTCTGACTTAAGGTTCATTATTTAGAAAACTGCTCTTCTGATTGCTGTGACATCTGCAAGAAGAGTATCTCTGTTGCAAGATCTCATGGTTGGAGAAACCCTATCCAGTTTTCTGTGGAGACAGGTTCACTGTGTGCACTAAAACCTCTTTCAGGCCCAAGGTTGTTTCAGCCTTCATACTGAATTCATGCCATTAATCTCCCTGTTTTCTATCCAGATCCTAAAAACAAGAGGGAAAATATTCTAACACACTGGATGTGCATAGGCAACTTGGATCCTGTCTTGATGCACCTAGATAAAAAAAAAAAGAAAAGAAAACCAAAATAGACCTAAAATAAATCTAGACATTGTAGAGGAAGTTTTCCCTCCAGTAACTAAGAAGTTAAAAGCTAACCAGCTGTTTTATTATTTTGGGACTAAGGAGAGTCAGCCCATGTCTAAACAGACCATTTCCAGGTGTATGTCATCAGCACTTGTGTTTTGTTACTCTTGCCATGGAAAATCCATTCCAGGCAGTGTTTAAAGTGCATTCGACTAAAGCATTAGCTTCTGCAGTACCACAGTGGAAAGGAGTGAACTTTAGAAACATTAACTTCATTCTCCATCCACACATTTACAGAGCAATATAAAATGGATTTATTTTCTAGGTCCAGAGCAGGCTTTACTTAGGACCCTTATCCTGGGGCTCATTAACCTTTTTCATTCCTCCTTCCAGTTTTGATAAGCTGTAGTAGTCTACTCATAGGCTACTGCTGCAGTAAGAGTGATAAACATACAGTTGTGCCAGTTCAACTCACCCTTAACAGATATTTGAATTCTTCAGTGCTGCTGTAGCTATGCCTACCTTACCATACCCCACCACCGCCACTTCTTTTGTATAGATCTTGTGGAATGCAGTGTTAGATTTTATTCTTGGCTTGTTCAGGATAAGTTCCCAATTTTTTTTTGGAGCAAGAAAGTCCCAAAGATTGTTAGTCACACTATTTATATAGCACCCTTCAGAAAGGGCTTAGCCTGTAAGCAGTCCGTGGCACTATGGGAGGGGATGAAAGCTTTTGGAAGATGGCTGGTTACTGTATCCTTGGCAGGATACAACCCATAGGCAACTGCAACAGTGTTAAGCAGTTAACTGGTTCATAGATGAATACTAGAGTAACTGCCCTGTAGGACCATTTTAATCCTAGCCAATAATCCAAGGTCAGAAACAAACTCTGTACTTTGTGTCTATAAGGTGAAACCCTGAACCATTATGCCAAACCCACCTATAAGTCTTGGACATCTAGTGTTATGTGTAAATAGAACTTACACAACTGTACTTTTAAGGGAACAAACTTGTTCAAGTTTCCAGGAAGTTGAATTATGCTACTTTGAAAAGAAATTTGCCCAAAGCTGTAGCATATGGGTAGATTTACCTAATTCTGTTCCCTTCTTTGGTATGATGTTTCATTCTTGCATTTCAAAGCTTGTACTTCGGCCCAGTAGCAGATGAATCCACCTTCATCTCTGTTTTTCCTTATTGAAGGGTTTGAAATCTTTAAAAAAAAGTTTTCAAAGTTATTTTGGATGGTTTTGTTCCAATTTTTTTCTTTTTCTAGTGTGTAAAACAGATTTTCAGAACTTTTCTGTGTGCTGTCATATATATCTATCTATATATATATCTATATATATATCTATATATATATATCTATATAATTTTAAAATTTTAAAAATATAAAAAAAAAAAAAAAACCCCCCCCTTTTTTTTTTTGCTTTTTTGGGGGGCCCCCCTTTTTTTGTTATTTTTAAAAAACTCCTTTTTCCCCCCTTTTTTTCCCCCATTTGGGTTTTAAAGGGCATTTTAAACACTAAATAACCATTTTTTTTTGAATTTTTTTTAAAATCCCAAATTCCCCTTTATTTGGAAAAACCCCCTTTTTTTCCCAAATCTATTTTTAAAAGGGAAAAACCCTTTTTTTTTTTCCCCCTTTTTCTTTTTTTTTTTGGGGGGGGGGGGGGGGGGGGGGGGGGGGGGGGGGGGGGGGGAAAAAAAAAAATAAAAATAAAAAAAAAAAAAAAAAAAAAAAAAAAAAAAAAAAAAAAAAAAAAAAAAATAAATAAACCCAAATAAAACCCAAACAACAAAAAACCACCAAAAAAACCCCAAATTAATAAATCCCCCAATAAAAATTTAAAACCACCCAATAACAACACCCCAATTTACAAAAAATTTTAACAACCCTTTTCTTTTTCTTTTAAACCCCAAATCAAATTTAAAAATTTAAATAAAAAAAATTTTATTTATTTTCTTTATCATTTTTTATAATTATTCATTTAAACAAACAAAAATTTAAAACAAAAAAATTAAAATAATTACTAAACAAAAAAAAATAGATTATCTAATTATTTTATATTTTTAATTTTAAATAAATAATTTTAAATATAACAAATTTTATTAAATTTTTTAATTAATTATTAAAAACATTTTAATTAAATTGTTATTATTATTTATAATAATAATAAAAAAAAAAAAAAATTTTAAATCATATAAATATTATATTTTATTTTTAAAAAAACTAGAATTAATTAATACTTAAAAAAATTTTAAAAAAATTTTAAAAAAAAAAAAAAAAACATAAAACAAAACTCCCCATAATTTAAATAAAACCCCAAAAAAAAAAAAAAAAAAATTTTTTTCCCATTTTTCATAATTTTAAAATTTAATTTTAATTTTTAAATTAATACATATATATTATTTAAAAAATTAATTTTATTATTAAATATTTTTTTTTAAAATTAAAAATTTTATAATTCTATTTTTTATATAAATTAAAATATATTTATTTATTAAAATAAATATATAAAATAATAAAACAAAATTAATTATTACCATATAAAATAAATAATATAAAAAAAAAAAAAAATATTCAATATACAATAAAAAAACATTATTTTAATTTTTATATTTTTTTAAAATATTTAAATATATACTAAACAATATATTATACCAATTTAATATAAACATAAATTTTAATTTATAAAAATATTAATAAATAACATTTAATAAAATTTTTTCATTAAATATTATATATTATAAAATATTTTATATATATTATTATTATTTATATATATATTATACCCAATATATATATATATAAAAATTATTATAATTTTCAATTTAAATCTATTTATTACTAAAATATAAAAAAAATAATATAATAAATTTAATAAAAATAACAAAAAAATTTTTAAACATAAATTTATACAACAACATACAACAAAAATTTTAAACAAACAACAAATTTAAAAATAAATAATAAATATATATATTTTAATAAAAAAATAAATAAAAAATACATTTCCAAAAAATAAAAACAATTAAAAATATTTTAAAAAACAAAAAACTTTTAAAGGTTAATTAAAAAGTTCCAAATAGAAAATTACAATATAAAAATAAATTAAATTCAAATTAACAAAAATATATAATCAATATATATTGATATTTTAAAATATAAAGATATATATTATAATATTTTGGTTTATAATAATATTATTTATATATTATAAAAATTGTATATATATATATATATTTTTTAATTATATTGATATACTTTAATTTTTTATTTTCATAATATTATATATTTTTATATATATATATTTTAAAATTTTTTTTTAAAATAAATATATATATTATTATACTATATATATGATATATTATTGGTATATAAATGTTTATTATTTTTAAGATATATAGTTTTTAAAATTATATAAATATAATATATTATAAGTAATATTAAATTATTCTAATATATTTTAAATCATAATATTCATACCAAAAAATTATTTTTAATTATTTTAATTTTTTCATATAACATATTAATATATTATATAATTCATATATATATTATATAAATATTATTTTAATCCATTATTTTATATATATATCATAATATTTACATTTAACAAAAATAATATTTTATAATTTTTTAAATATATAATATATATATATTATAAAACAAAAAACCATCATAATATAAAATAAATAATAAATAATAAATATACTAAAAAATAATATAAAAAATATATATAATATATATAATATAATACATAAAAATACAAAAAAAAAAACAAAAAAAATCTTAAAACAAAAAAAAATAAAAATAAAACAAGAACATAAAAAAAAAAAAAACAATCACAAAAAAATAAAAAACTAATAAAAAAAAAATAAAAATTAAAAAAATAAAATTTTTTACACACAACAAACTACAAAAAAAAATAAACAAAAATATAAATATTAAATATTTAATATTAAAAACCTATATATTTAACATTTTTTTTTATATATAATATATCATATAATATTAATATATATCACAACATAAAAATTTCATAATAAAAAAATAAAAAAAAAAATATAAATAAAAAAAATAAAAAAAAAATAAAATAATAAATTATCCAAAAAAAAATATATAATTAATAACATAATTAATATATATATTAAATTTATTTTATAAACCAAAAATAAATATAAACATACTTTTATATTAAAAAAATATAATAATAAAATTATAAAATATATAATATTATAAAATATTTTTAAATTTTATTATTTTAATTTACCAAAATAATAAAAAACAATAAATAAAATAAAAAACACAAAAATAAACAACCAAAAAAAAAAACAAATATATAAAACACAAATAAAAAAAAAAATATTAAATACCACAAATAAAACAACAAAATAAATATAACCCACAAATAAAAAACACACAAAAACACAAAAATAAACCCAAAAAAAATAAAACAATATATAAAACACAAAAATTTATTAAAAAAAATTTTATTAAATTTTAAAAACAATAATATTTTAAAATTTTTATTACCCATTTTTTCATATAAACAATAAAAATCCATAATTTTTAAAAACAAAAAAATAAAATATTTAAAACCCTAATAAATTCAATAATTTAACTATATAAAAATAATAATAAAATATTAAAATTTTAATATATATAAACTAAAAAAATAATATATATATCTATATATATCTTAACATATATATGTGTGTGTATCTATATATATATCTATATATATATATATCTATATATATATATATGTATATATCGTATATATATCTATATATATATATACTATATATATATATATCATATATATATATGTATATATATATATATATATATATATCTATATATAAGGGATATCTATATATATATATATATCTATATATATATATATATGTATATATATATATATATATATATATATATATATATATCTATATATATATATATATCTATATATATATCTATATATATATATATATATATATATATCTATATATATATCTATATATATAGATATCTATATATATATATAGATATCTATATATATATCTATATATATATGTATAGGAGTCTACTTCAGTAGACCGACAGTACACAAAAACGACATTCACAACACCAAGACCGGAAGACCGACAACTGAAATAACCGACAGTTCGAAATCCCGACGCTGAAAACACCGACTTGTGAAACAAGCGCGACTTGTGTAAGTATGCGATAGTGATGGACATTAGGGTGCAGGTAAGGTAAGTGTGCGATAGTGACGGACCTTAGGGTTAGGGTGCGGGTAAGGTAAGTGTGCGATAGTGATGGACTTTAGGGTTAGGGTGCAGGTAAGTGAGTGTGCGATAGTGATGGACTTTAGGGTTAGTGTGTGCGGTAAGGGTGTAAGTGCCCAGTGCTACTGCTTAGTGCTCGGTTTTGATGTGCTTGTGTTGTGAGTCGGTGTTATGGTGTTCGGTAATGTGGACTGTCGGTTTTGTGTGTACTCAGTGTTTTGGTGTTGGCGTTTTAGCTGTCGGGTTTGTGGTGTGTCGGTTATATATATATATATATATATATATATATATGAAAAACCTTTGTTGCTCATGAGTTCAAATGTTTTCTCTACTGAAATTCCACAATTTGTAAGACGTTTGGAATCAAAGGGACTGACATACTTGATGTGCATTTGTAACTGTTGAATAAATATGTGTTGTAGTTTATGTAAAGATTTTATGACAGCTATCTAGAACAGGAGATGAAAAAGCCCTGGGGGCTTAACTTAAGGAAACAAATGCTAAGGATAACACTGAAGTGTTAATGGAATCAGAAATGGTAGAGATTCTTTCAAAAGTGCCATTTACCTCTAGTGGGAGTTGTGGAGAAAACTTTTTGGAAAAAAGTAAAGGCTTGAAAAGTGGTAGAAATAATCCATCAGAAACAAAAAAGAGGGATGCTCTTTATATTTGAAAAGTTGCCAGAGCTGATGTAGGCATTTGGTGAACATAATAGGTATTTGCCACTTTTACTGTTGAGAGAATTGTTCGTTCTCTCAAAAATAAAAAGGGTAGAAGGTAAGAGTTCTGAGGAAGAAGAGAAGCACTGAAAATGTGTGGTAGAATCTGCAGTGTCTTCACAGAAGAAGAGTATGCATCTTTTGTGTCATCAAGGTAATTTCAGAAACTTCACCTTCAGTGGACAAGGCATTCAGTGAGGAGATATTACTTTGAGTTTTCAAGGGCAGAGCAACCTCATTCCTTGGATGATTACTGTCTTTCCCTAGGTGGAAGAAGCCAAACACTTTTTCATTTAGGTTGCAGCTCCAATGTGACTAAACTTTCCAGGCATCAGTTGATCACCAAAAGTTGCACATAATTTGTGATACTGGTCTGACAGTAGATTGAGTGAAGAACTTTACAGTTAAGGTTGTGCCATTACTCATGGGGACTTGGGTTCTTCAGGGGTGTGACAAAAGGCATGTGTTCTTCCATTAAAAGCTTTTAAGGCCTAAATAATCAAGTCCACTTGCATGTCTATCAGACTACAATGCAGGGTGAAGTGGAAAGGGATGTTGACCAGCTGCCAGGGAGTGAGACACAATATCTCACCATATTAAGTAAACAGCTAATAAACTAGACATATAGGTACATGCATTTGTAATGTTGTAGAAGTATCCTGCAGAACCATAACAACTTTGGTTGCCCTGAAATATCACTGCTGTCCTAAACATATCACAGTAGCCCACCTAGAGACCCCATTGGATTGTTAGGCCTTATTTTTTCAGACAAGGATCAACAGATTTCTTGGAATTGGATAAAAAAGGGAAACTAAAACAGACCTAAAGGAAATCTCCCAAATTCTCCTATACCTTATAGTAGGAATTTTCCCTTCAGTAATTAATTAGGTAGGTAAGTAAATAAAATTCAACAGCAATCTTCTGAAGACCAAAGAAGGCCATTTCATGTAAAAGAAAAAGTTATACAGCTGCATGGGATTCTTCGGGTCTATGTTAAAAAAAAACAAATGCTTAAAATGTCGAGTATAACATACTCGAACACTTTTAAGTGAAAGTTTATTTAACCGACCGCTCAGACAATCGAAAAACACAATCCTGAAAAGTTTTGTTCGGCCACCTACTCCTCCCAACTGCTACAGTACACCAAACCAACTAATGCCGTAGTACATACACATAATAAAAAAAAAAGAGAGAAACACACTTTAACGTTGTGCCATGGTACATACATATAATAAAAACAGAAAATAGGGTAACACACTTTAACTTTCTGCCATGGTACATACACATAATAAAGAAAATAAAAGGGAAACGCACTTTAACGTTGCAAGCAGGGGGCAAGCCCCCTTGCACCCCCCATGTGGGGGGCAAGCCTCCCACACACACCCCCACTTAAATATACCAACTCCAAGACCGCACTTAAGTTCAGAAAGGGACATTCTCCCATTCTGCACCATATAGTGCTGTTTGCACTAGCTTACATGATGTATTACGTCACATACATCAGTGCTGGCCAAACAAAATGTTTCAGAACTCCATTTTCCGAAGTTCTGAGCGGTCGAGTAAATAAACGTTCACTTAAAAGTGTTCGAGTATGTTGTATTCAACATTTTAAGCATTCATTTATTTAACATAGACCCGATTCTTCATGTCCCTCACCAATATGTCATATTCCACATACTTTGTATGCCTTCTGTATGTATCAGACATTCTCTTTATTACCATTTGTAATTTATTAATTTCAGAGAAATAACTTTGGATCCTGTTTCATCTGATGTATGATCCAGCTGTTTGTCAGATCCAGTCTGGCTATTAGCTAGTGCAGTGAGCATCAAGCTCCTTCAAAACTTTCCCATAATTCCCCTTGTAGTTCTCTCCCTTCAGGTCTCAGTTTCCACCATCTGTAATGGTTGATCCTCTGATAGCAGCTAACTGCTTCCTAACATTTTCTGTTTAGTAGTATCTTCTGATAGTGTAATTCTGTATATCTATTTTCATCCATTTTGTATATTTCTTTCTCAGTGTTATATTGCCTCAGCTTCTTCATGGAGTCCACAAAAAGAGACTTTCCTTAAACTTTTCTCTTAATCTTGGTTATGGATAAAATCATTACAAACACACTAAATGCAGACACGCAATTTCTCCTCAGGGTAGCCACTATGCATGGGTTCCTGAGTTGCAACATTTGAATGCTGATTATTTCATCTTCGGGGGTGGGAGTTAGACCTAGGTCATCATCTGACAGGAGGAATAAGTAGATTATTAAAGTTTGCTCCCTGCAGATTCTTCTGACAAGGTAGAAAAAAAGGGAAGGGGAGTATAAACTACCATCTACACTTCCACACTACCGTCTACCCAAGAGCAATCTAAACTACCATCCCTAACCCTTTCCCCTATCACTCTGTCTCTGAAACTGCAGACTTACAAACACTTCATAGACAGCATCTCTAAACTCCTACCCTCTGGTAACTCTACTCATCCCAACTCTTCTGTGTCATCCTCACCTCCCCCTAAACCTCTATGCTCCTGTGTCTCAGCCTTTTACCTTGTGACCTGTTTCTACTAAATATATCAAATCCCTGCTTCTTAAACTAAAGCCATGCTCTCTGTCCACTGATAAACTCCCCCTCAATTTTTGAAAATTGCTGCTGACTCTTGCATATGCTGTATCTATCTTAAATCAATCATTCCATTCAGGAATCTATCATACCAGAAATATGGAAATCCATCTATACCACTCCTCTGCACAAAGGTGGCAACTCTGTTGAACCCTCTAACTGTAGACCTAGACCAATTGCTATTCTCTCACTGCTCTCTAAGATCCTTGAAAAATGTATACATACTCAACTACTGTCCCATCTCATTCATGAAAATCTCCTCACCCCCTCGCAACACAGTTTCTGCCCTAAACACAGTACCTCAACTGCCTTACTCTCCTGTACTCAAAAAGTTGCAGAAGCTAGGGACAACAACCTCCTCATCTCCTGTCTATTCCTTGATCTCTCTAAAGCCTTCGACACTGTGTCTCATCTCATCCTTCTTAACAAACTCTCAGACCTAAACCTCTCTCCTTTTATTCTTGGCTGGTTCCAATCCTACCTTACTGGCAGATGGCAGCAAGCTTTCTCACCTCTCCTTGCTGTTCAAACAGGGAATATTCCAAGGTTCCATACTTGGACCGCTCCTTTTCAACATTTTTTCCAACAGCCGACATTCATCCTGCAGTCTCTCATCTGTAATACAAGAAGCAGACAATTCTACTGTCTTATCAATCTCCAGTACTATCCCTGAACTACACACACTAACACAGAATTCCTTTATCTCTGGTGAGAAATGGCTAAGAACAATCAACTAATCCTTAACCCAAAGAAAACTCAACTTCTCTTCCTACCTCAGACATTATCTCACCTTAAATCCAGCTTTTCTCTTTCCACTTTAGATGGCACCACTATCTCCCCTGCCTCACACACCAAATTCCTTGGTGTAATAATTGGTGACCAACTAAAATTTGACTTGCACATACAACAGGCCATCAAAAAACCCACCAAAAACTTGGACTACTTTATATGAACAAAAAATTCCTCACTACTGCCACTAAACGCACTCTTGCGCAGGCATTTCTCTTGCCTAGTCTTCTATATGCTTCCCCCATCCTTACCATATCCAAACTACCTCAATGCAGAAACTGGAACAAACATACAACAAAATTGCCAGATTTATTCTAAGCAAACCACTCTCATCGCATTACTGCCTCTCGCTAAACAAACAAGTGGCTGGAATTTCCGCACTTCTCCTACAATCGCAACTCCATGCTACCTTTTCCATACTTAACCCCTCTGCCTCCCCTGCTGTCGCCTCCCATGTTACTCTCTACTCTCCCCCAACCTCTCTGGAGTGCTGATCAGCATCTTCTCAGTTTATAAACCCAAAAGGAATACTGGCAAACTACTTTACAAACACTCTGTCTCACTAAATTTGAACTCCCTCTCCATATTAGATCTAACCTTTCCCTGTTTTAAAAAGGAGCTTAAATCCCACCTACTAAACTTGAAATTATGACATTGCCTTGACCACACACAGTCTTAGTCTGTCCTACTGTATATATAACCTGTTGCATCTCCTAATTATCTTTCTCTGTTAGTAACTTCTGCTTAAACTAACCTCCTAAACCCTCAGCTCTACTACTATAGCCCCTCCTTTCTCTCCCCCCTCCCATTCTCCACACTACCCCCCCACTTCCTATCAATGTCTGTATGTTTTCCGTTTTTTGAACAGTTATCTTTTTGTTTTTACTTTTGTATGTAGTAAATTTAGACCACTGCTATCAGTGCAACCCTTAATGTTCATAATTTTTTCTTCTTTCTCTTTATAATTAATTTTGTATTTGCATTGATATTTTTAATAGTTTTTGTCCTATATGTTTATCTTTGTTTATGTTTGCTGGGGCTCTTTCCCCTTGGGTCTCCACTGAAAATGGGTTGCTTACTGTCATGCAATGCAAATAGTTAAGAACCTTTTCTTTTTTACAATTATTTTGTATTATGATTGTTATTTAATCTTCTTTCAGCTTTTCCCGGTTTGGGATTGCCACAGCAGATCACCTGTCCACTCGTGATTGGCAGTGAAGTTTTACGGTGTCGAGTTGCCAGCCCAGCACCCAACCTTCCACGGAAGGCACACACATGCATGCAGACACTCATGCCTAGGGCCAATTTAGAGTGTCCAGTCCACCTACAGCATGTCTTTGGGATGTGGGAGGAAACCCACGCGACCACAGGGAGGACATGCAGATTCTGCACAGAAGGCACCCCAACCGAGTATTGAACTGGAGAACCTCTTGCTGTCAGGCGGCAATGCTAACCGCAGCACCACCAAGGCCACCCTATTGTGATTATTTAATATTTGTATATTTTCACTTTATCTTTACTTATGTTTTCTGGGGCTTTTCCCCTCAGGTCTCCACTGAAAATGGGTTTGTTTGCAAACTCAGTTGGACTAACCCTGTTAACAAATATGAAATAAATAAAGAGCTGATGATGTGCCATTCTTCTACCATTAAGGCACCCCCTCATGACTTTTAGCTCATTTCCTGGTGACAGCATCCACAACATTGACTTTGGAGTTGACAATCCTGCCAAATCGGCACCAACAGGTGCTCCTACCGCTGCCTCTGGCAAAAACACATCTGACACACTCAACTCTGACAGTATCTGTGTTGAGTGGATCTGGCTTTAGTGATCAATGTCTAGACCTCCACACTCTCCTCTGTGACAACACATTTGGAACCATTCTCTGAGTCCTCAGCATTCGAGCCATCATTCTGATCTCTGGATCAGGACCTTTGAGATCCTTACTGTTGAGGCTTCCTTCTTGTTCCCCCACTTACCTCTGCTTCAGCATGGAGGAGACTGCCCTGAAGTGGTGAATTGTCAATGTCAGCAGTTTTGGAGCTATCTTTGATATAGTGGACAGGATGGTAGCCAGTCCTTCCAGACTAACGATTAGACCTCCATTGGTACCAGCTTCACCCTATGATACTGTTCTGTTGGCTCTCCAGTCCATTCATCAGAACTCCCAGGGACAGAGCAGAGCTATAAGATTTCAGTAGTCACAGAAAATGCATGATGAATCTTCCAAAGACTTGGACCTTTCATAAACAGACCTCAGAAAGAGATCAAGTAAAACAGAACACTTGGACTCACCTTTGGAGTCTGTAACATTTCACTTGGAAGAGAGAAGGCTTCCCACAATCCCCTCCTAAAAATGTCAGTTTTGCAGAAATATTAAAATTGATCAAGCAGAGGGAATCTTGCATATTCCCTTTCAGGTCATGGAAGTTGTCTTCAAATCATGTGAAACTGCACCATTGACCTTTTGAGTTGTCCCTCCAGTAGACCATGTTATATAGTTGGTTGCCTGTAGGACCTGACAGAAATGAGAGACAACTGAAGCAATCTTCTGCAAGCCAGATGCATTTTTTTGCATCCATCTAAAGATGGGTAGTACTGGTCAAAAGAGCCCCTACTGGATTCTAAGATTGTTTAAGCATTCACTAAAATGGAGCTCACACATTCTACAGCTGTCTTTCCCCCCAAATAAAGACTCCGGAGTAACTGGCAGGATGGGAAATGCATGCTTATGACTTGGGCACCTTTACCCTAAGATCCATTCATTTTAACCTATATGAATCACTTCCAAATGAGCCTAGTTAAACAAGCTATGAATATTTAGACAGACTATCCCTCCAGAGTCTGCTAAATAACCACAGATCACTGTGAATTCCATGTCCTTCATAATTACTGTTGCAGTATGCCTTAATATAGGGATATCCTGCTAAGGGTAGCAATTTGTCTGGCCAGCATACCAAAACCTGGGCCTTTCCATGTGCTGTACATCAAAAATATGTCCTATGTCTGAAGTATAATGAACATAATTGAAGTACAAGCACAAAACCCTCTAACATATTTGCTGTTTGTCTTAATGCAGTGATTTGTTTTAATTCTATAGGTCTTACACCTAGGTGCAGACTACCAAGCCTCAGGCAAGTAAACACCCCATTGGGGAACCTTCCTTTTTTTTAAGGCTCTGATTGCTGATAACGTCATCCAGAAAGGGGAAATGTGATTTTTGGAGGTAGATTCCACATAAAGACAGACAAGATAAGTGCTTGTTTGTGTGGAATGCAATCATTAACAGTGTTGTGTTTGTCAGGTGTACAGCTGTCTTTCTTTTCTCTCTGTGTGAGCACTTTAAGGTGGTACTTCAAGGTACCTTAGCTTCTGAATCTTCCAGCCTGGACATCCAGCCTTCTTTGAAGTCAGAGAAATTGAAGCTGGAAAATTCTTCTAGCCAGCCTGTGCCACACTTTTCCACTGTGGCTGATGTGGAGACATGAACCATCCTGTTCCTATGTCCACCCTCATCTATTGTGACCCTGTTGAAGGCATTGGGACAGGTTGTTGACATGTCCATTGGGGCTGAGCAAACATTCATCAAGGACAAAATAGGGGAACTTGACTGATGATTTCAGAAGGGCCTAGGGGAATACCACAGATTCATGTCTAGGGGGAAGTCCCAGTTTCTTTAATAGAGGTAGATCAGGGGTCAGAACTTCTGAGGTTAGTTAAGACAGACATCTCTGTTAAAAAGAAGTTGAAAACTAGGCATATTGCCCGTATTGCTAAGGACCTCCACAAGGGATTGCAAGACTTTACCCAAGTTCCTTTTAAAGCCCTGATTGCTTTGAAGCATTCTCAGGGATTAGCAGTCTCTTAGAGACAACTTCTAAGGAAGAATGTACTTTCTACCTCTCCACCTTTCCTTTTGACTATCCTGCTAACTCCCACTCTCTTACTACCCTCTTCTCGCTCTCCTATTTTTTTAGTATAATTTCCATTGAGTGTGTTCTACATGCAAAATGTATTAATCAATCTAATTTCGCTTACTCAATGTGAATTTACAATTTGCATCTTGCTTGCCATTCAGTGATATTATATTGCTAACTAATGCTTTGTTAATAGTGTTCATTTCTTTTAAGTTTGTTAAAATGTTGTAAATTATGCTTTTTGTTTGTTTTTGCTGTGGACCTTTTCTCCTTGGGCCTCCTCTGAAAGTTTGTTTCCAACTAGTCTGACTATCCTAGTAAATAAATAAATAAAATATTTAGATTCTGAGGAGGAGTCTAACTTATTCTTCCCATAATCGCTCACCTCTTGCAGTGGGTTTTGGTGAAGAAATCTTTTTTCTCCCGATTCCCCAAAGGAGCAACTTTCTTTGGGGATACTATCTTGAAAATGAGGCAACATTTTAAGTGGGAAAGTTCTCATGTGTCTGACATGCTGGAGAGGTTATTATGATTATCTTTGAATAGATTATCCTAAACCTTCTTCAGTGCCTGCTGTTCTTGAAACCATGTTATACATCTTTAGGTCTGATTCTCAAGCCTTAGTCTCAGCATCCTGCTCCTAAAAAATGGACCAGTTTTATAAGGTCCCCAAGGCACAGAAGTGTCTTTGAGAATCTTTCTCCAGATCCCTCTGTCATTTTCTCTCTCAGCTGACAAACCTACTAAGCTTTTCAATTCACCTCTTGCCAACAAATAAGGATAGCGGAGCCATGGATAGGTATGGGAAGAAGGTGTATACCTCTGCTACTTTGGCTTTATGAACCGTCAGCTGTCAAACACATATGACCGACTATAAGCTTTTCTTCTTTCCAAACTGGAGGAGCTCATGTGCCTGACTCTGCCAAGAATTCAGATCTTTCCTTAGTTCTGCTTTTCAGGTAGCTAGCCATTCTATTAAGTGTAGCTATGATGCTGGTGATGTTTATTCAAGGGGTGCCACCACCAGAGTTAGTCATTCAAAGATTTTCCTGGCTTTGGTTTTATCCCTTCCAGAGGATGTTTAGTCTAAATTGTTAGAGTCACCTCTGGATATTCAAAATTTGTTTTGTTCTGCAGCTGCAGACCTATTTAAGGTTACTGGACAGGGTAAGGTTATGTGAGATCTCCAGCAGATATTCCTTTCCCCTGTTCGTAAGTGTTAGAGGAACTATCCTTCTAAGGCAGGCAGCTTTGTGCATAGACATCAAAGGCGGTCATTAGAGAGTAAAATGTCCTCTAAAAGGACTTTTCCTGAAAAATTAAGTCATGACTCCAGGGGACAAATGTCTACCGCTCCTGATAAACCTGCTATATGACTGTGATGACCGTGCCCTGGCCCAGCAATCAAGGAGCCTCAATCCTTACCACTAACGCCAGGGAGGTCGTCTCCTAGAAGAGGAAAGGGTAACAAATACAGTAAAGTTCAATTTCCCTTAAGTGCACACACAAATCACAGTCAGTCTGGGGCTGGTTGCTCCCATGCTCTCCAGGTCCCCAATAAGACTTCCCACTGGCACAGCTATAGGGTTCAGATCTCAGCCTGGCTGGCATGCTAACCTCCAGTACCTCTCTGTCCCACCAGTGCTTTGTGTCCCTGCCCAGGTAGCTGACACACACCCACACTTTGAGATAAGTATTTATACAACTTCACAGACACTCATGGGAAAGGCTGACACAGATTCTCCAGCTGTGACCCTTTACCCAGACTATACGGTAGTAACTCCTGCCACCACCAGCTAATATTATCAGCTAGCCAAAGGCCCTCGAAAGGGTGTCCAATTATGACTGTGCAATATTATTATCCAATTAGTAATGTGACTATTCAGTCTTAAGGTTTATTAGAGTGGCTTATTACGATAACCTCTATAAATATGCAATGTACTCTAGAGCCTAACTTGTCTTTACACAAACCAGCCACAGGTAAAGGTTTTTAAAATATTTAATAATAAATAGAACACAAGACACTACTACTACACCACAGAGATATCTAAGAGTTCAGAGATCACACAAACGTAAAACAATACAGTAGGACAGGTCTGATGTCAAAGAAAAACACAATCTAACTTTCTAATCTTTAGCTATTCTTAAGAGAAAACACAGTGCTATAATCCTGCTTACATACATAAAGAGCATAATCAGTACTGGGGTTGATGGTCCAAGACAAATGCTTTTAATCTCTCACTGAACAATAGTTTTTAAAACACTAACAAACAGCTCTGCTAAGGCCCTCCCAAATTACATAATTTTGACACTTAGGTTTTCCCAGTATTCACATTACATCATCTTGACACTTAGTCTGGAGTTCCCAGGCCACAAACTGCATTATTTAGCAAGCTAACACCTGCTCAGGAAACTACAACAATGAAAGACATTTCACATGCATACTCTAACAATTATTCCTTAAGTTAAGACAGAAAGAATGTGTTCAGCCAGACGCTTCAGCACCATTTTTTAGATAATTATAACTTCAAAGAACATTTGAAATGCTTGGCTTGATTTTCCTTACAGCAGATGGCAATGTTGCAACAGTCTTGAAGTTCACATTTTGCAGTGTTTTCATTCATTTAAAAACACAAGCCTGTATTTTACATTTATTTATACAAATGATAGAATTATATATCAAATTCTATTTGACTAGGCTGGCAGCTTTCGTCCATCTTTCCCCAATCTTCACAATGACTACCTTCCTTTTCTTCACAGCCAGATTCCTCTCTGTCAAAGATTGACTCTGCCCTTTCCCATTTGGCAGACAATTACTAGAAACAGGTGAGTTCTGTCTGTAATTCATGAGTACAGTATGGTGTGGAAGTCCCTTCCTCTCTCTTCAGGTATTCCTCAGCCTCCTCCTTTTACATTTACCTTATTTTCTGTTGCTGATTCAAGGTCTTCTTTCTTAGGGCACTATTCAACCAGTTCCTCCTTGCCAGAAGGGCAAGGGTTTCTACACTAGGATGTTTCTAGTTCCCAAGAAAGAAGGTTCTTGGAGGACCTAACAGAGCTTTCCTTTCTCAACACCTTACTTAAAAGCTCCCTCATTCAAAATGCTAACTCTTCAGACTCTAGCCTTTCTAGTTTCTCTAGACTTGAAGGATGCTTTTATCTTCATATTTCTGTCCATGCTGTTTTTCACAATATTGTTACAGTTCTCTGCGTCTTTTTCTGATTATCAGTTCTCAGTTCTGTTTTACCATTTGGTATTTATACATCCCTGAGGATATTTACCAAGTGTCTAGCTCCTATCATAACTCTTCTGCAAATTTCATGGCATTCTGATTTTTCCTTATCTGGACAACTTTCTCATTCAAGCTGTTTCTCAGTAGGCTGCTTTGTAGGACCTGGAGTGCATAATGCTCCTCCTTTTCAGTTTTGGCTTCACTTTAAATCTAAACAAGTCAGTTCTGACTTTTTCTCAAGATAAGATTTCATGGGCTGCCAAATTCAAACTCTTAGCATGACAGCATTTCTTCCTCCACAAGGTCCTTTCTTTGGCAACTTTCTTTCAGTACTTTCTTCCTGTGCAAGAGACCTCTGCAAGATCATTTCTGGGACCCCTGGGGTTCTTGGCGTCCACTATCCTTATGGTTCCCTTTGCTAGATTACATATGAAAAAGTTCCAGTTGTATCTGAAGGCAGTTTGGCTTCAACTTTCTCATCCTGTGGACTTCTCAATTATCTCTTGTCTTACCTGAGGAAGACATTTATTTTGTAGACCAACCAGATATCTCTAAATCCAGACAATGCCCTTCCTGCAGGAAATTCCTGAGAATCTCCACTGGCCCATCATATTTTCAGTTTTCTGTTTACCTTTTAGATTTTTTGCTGCCCCCAGAGTTTTCATAAAGTGCCTAGTTCCAATTATGGCCTTTTGTAGAACATATGGGATACAAATATTCCCCTACCTAGACAGTCTGCTTATCCATGCTTCTTCACCTTGGGTCTTACTGCAGCACCTTAGGTTCACTCTCACCCTCATCTTAAGATTGGGGTTCACTGTCAGTTTCAAAAAATCCTCCCTTTGGCCCAGTCAATACCTACTTATCTTGGGTTACAAAGTAGGCACAAGAAATGCAGGCCTTCTTTCCCCAAGAGAAGGTGCACAGCCTCACAGCTTACTTTCAGTCATTCTTACCTATTGAAGCTTGTTCAGCCAGGGAGATCCTCCAAGCACTAGTTTACATGACAGCAACCATACCAATGCTTACTTTAGTCAGGTTGCATATGAAGAAACTTCAGTGGTACCTGAAAAATGTATCATCTCAATGGTCTGACCCCCTGGACACGCAGATCTCTCTCAATCCTTCTCTCAAGAAGGTCTTGTGGTGGGTGGCACAGGTGAAATTTAATCCAGGCCTGCTTTGCAAGGTACAGACACTTAGTCAAGAGCTGTAAACAGATGCCTCAGACAAGTTTGGGGGCATATGAATTGGAATCTCCAAAGTTCAGGGTTGGCAGTCCAACCTCAAGGAAGAACACATCAACCTGAAAGAGATGAGGGCTCTCATCTAGGCACAACAAGTCTTCTCCCACCTCTAGAAACCAGGGCCTCTAAGTATTCAAAAGATAACACAACAGTCATGTGATACATAAACAAGTAATGAGGAACCAAACCATACCAGTTATGCAGGTTGGCTAAGATTGCTTGAGACCTAGCCATCAAGGCAGGCATATCCCTCCAAGCAATATACATTCCTTCCCAGGACAATGTCCTGACAGATTCTCTTAGCAGGTTCATCAAAGACTGCCCACAAATGGATACTGAACAAACAGGTCTTCCTAAACATAGTTCACAGGTTGGGGTACAACACAAGTACTTATTTGCTTCAGACAGCAAACCTAAGCTCCCCCTGTTTTGAAAAAAAGACTCCTTACCCCTTGGCTGGGAGGACAGATGCATTATTCTTCCAGTGGACAAGTAAGTTCCTTTATCTTCTCTCCTCGTAGGTTGCTAACCAAAAGTTCTACTAAAAATCTAAAATGAAAAAACAAAAATTATACAGTGACCTTCTTTTGGACAAGGCAGCATTGGTTCCTCCTTGATCAATTAGCCAGAGGCAGTCCCCACAGGCTGTCCTGCAATGTGGACCTGATAACATAACATAACATAAGGACTTGTTGCTTCACCCCAACCTATCATCCCTCAAACTAACAGTAGGGCTGATAGAATTTTTATCCTTCCAGGCAAATTTCTTAGGACATGCTCCAGGCTCTCCAGAAGGCAAGGAGACCCAACACCCAAAAATCCTAGTTAGCCAAATGGAAGATATTTTCAATATGGTGTTAAGCTAACAGTCCGGACCCAGTAAAATCAGAGGATGTCTTTCCATAGCACTGTTGCAGTATTCCTTGTGTAAGTGTTCGGCCAGAATACCAATGCCTTTAGAATTTATAGACGTGTCATACATATGCTCCCTGCAGAAGACATTGGGCATAAAGGTGACTTATGGATGTATATACCTCAGAACTACTTTGCAAGCAGTTCAAATGCCATAATTGAACTTCAGTCTGAATGCTCTTCATCTGTGCTTGTTAACAGAGATTTTTTCAGATAAATGCTCCATTGGGGGTTCCTTCCCCTCTTCTTTATTTTTGTTATGAGTTTACATAGGTTCATACTAGGCTATCTGCCCTAGGGCATTTATAAGCCTAGCCAGAGTGTGTTTGGCTTTCGCCACCCATTTTAAATTAATTTTGCTATTCCCTTTTTCGAGGTTAGTATACTGTGCCTCTGTCTAACAGTGATACAGAAGTGATACCCGAGGTAAACCTACGATCCCCATCCACTCATCAAGATTCCTCTTGAAGAGAGTCAATGAGGGACTCTGCCTAACCTGGACTGGGATTTTATTTTATTCCAGAGTGAAGGGAGCCTCTGGGTTATGAATCTGTCCCTCCAGCATGTCCTATTTATTTCAGTGCTGAGGTTCAAGTCTCGAGCGTAGCTCGATGGGATTTGGATTTTCTGAGGTGCAGCATGTCCATTAATTCCGGGTTGGACATGGCTTTATACATCAGGCACAGATTGCCTCTGAGCAGGTGGTATGCCACTGAGTAGAGCTGGAGTTTCTTTAACCAGGCAGCATATGGCATCTGTTTGAGCCCTTTGATCCTCTTGGTGAGGTACTTTTGGGGTCTTTCCAGTTGCTGCAGGTGTCTGGTAAGGTACATCCCAAAAGGGGCATTGTACTCAATTATGGGCCTGATGAGGGATGAGTAAAGAGGCACGATGACCTCCCCGATCTAGATGTGAATCCCTTCATGATTAGGTGGGCTATATAAAATGTTTTTCTAACCACTTTGGCCACGTGGTTGTCAAATGAGAGATTGCTATCAACTTGGGTCCCCAGGTCCCTAATTACTTCTTCTGTACTTAATGGATTACCACCTATGTGGTAATTTGTGGGCACTTTGTTTTTGCCAAAGGGGATGACTATACACTTTTGGCGTTTAGCTTGAGGCCATGGCTCTGGCACCAGTTGTCTGTTTCTATGAGGCCCTTTTGGAGGATGCTTGTGTCGGCTGGAGAGTCGATTATAGTGCCCAGTTTGCAGTCATCTGCGAACTTGGTCAGCCACAGTCCTTCCGTGTTGGCCCGTACCTCCGAGAAATATATACCGAACAGGAAAGGTCCCAGGACTGAGCCTTGTGGGACGCGACTTGTAACTGGTTTGGAGTCTGACATGGCTCCAGCAATTCTAACCATGTGGGTTCTGTTCTTGAGCCAGTTTGCAACCCATCTAGTGACATAGGGGTTTATATTTAAGCTGGTGAGCTTATCTATAATGCCCGAGTGGGGTATTGTATCGAAGGCTTTTGCGAGGTCCAGGTAGGCTGTGTGGACCACCTTCCCCTCGTCAGTGGCCTTTGGTGACTGTTTCAAAGAAATCGACCAGGTTTAAGAGGCAGGATCTGCCCTTAACAAAGCCGAACTGGGTAGGATCCAGTGTCTGTAGGTCCCCAATATCATTTTTATGAGGTCCATGATGATCCTTTCCATAGCTTTGCAGACCAAGCTAGTCAGGCTTATGGGGCGATAGTTTCCAGGATCTGTTGAGGCACCACCTTTGTGGAGAGGGACCACTGCTGCTGTATGCCACTCTTTGGGTACATATCCTGTGGTAAGGCTGAGATTGAACAGTAGTTTTATGTTTGGGTTTAGCTCTTCTTGGAGTTCATGTAGGACGCAGCCCGGGACACCGTCTGGTTCCATTGATGCTGTGTTTTTTGCTTTTGAGAAGGCGGCTCTTACCTGAGCATCTGAGATGTCAGGGGGGCAGCACTCTGCTGGGATAGATATTTGCCCTTTTGGTGGAGAGGGGGGGGGAGACGTTTGCGCTGAACCTGTCTGCTAGGATGTTGGCAATGTCTGTGGGTTCGGTGTATTTTTTGTCATTTTGGACTAATTCTGAGCATATCTGGGAATTCCCACCCAGGTTCCTA
Organism: Protopterus annectens; assembly: GCF_019279795.1. Classification (NCBI taxonomy): domain Eukaryota; kingdom Metazoa; phylum Chordata; order Ceratodontiformes; family Protopteridae; genus Protopterus; species Protopterus annectens. The sequence continues at coordinate 553,805,488 of NC_056732.1, forward strand.
ACATAACTAAAGAAAGCCTTGTGATTATCCTTAGTGTCCTGTGCAATTTTTCTCTCGAAGCTGGCCTTAGACAATTTTATGAGTGCCCGTAGTTTTTTGCTAACACTGATCAGAGATGCCTTCCCTTTTTGGGATTTTGCTGTATCATGTAGTAGCTTCCTCCTTCTATTGTATAGTTTGTTTATGGCTGGGGTCCACCAGACAGGACATCTGCCTTTGGAGGATTGGGTCTTGGTTTTATTTGGGATTGCATGATCCATGCATTCCTGAAGGTGTTCATAGAATACGTTTATAAAGGATTCTGCGGTCTGGGCCATATTTTCCACAGGCCCGGGGGCTTTGAAGGATTCCACCTCGGTTTTGAGGAGTGTGAAATTTGCTTTAGAGAAGTTTTTCACTGTGGTTTTCTGGGCAGGGGGTGGGGTCGGGATGTGAATATCCAGTGAGATTAGTTTATGGTCTGATCTCACCAGTGAGGGATACACTTCTGGTCTGGAGCATAGAGTCCCCATGTTGGTGATGATCAGGTCCAGTATGTTTTCCCCTCTTGTGGGAGTGGTAACAAGTTGTTCCATAGCATTTGAGTTTATAAATTCTAGGAACCTTTGAGCTAGGGTGTTGGAGCTAGAGTAATGTCTATGTTTGGGTAGTTGAAGTCGCCCAATATAATGGTGTTTGGAGACCTTCATATTTTCCAGTGTTCTCAGGAAGGCCGAGTGGGGTTCCTGGGTTTGGGAGGGTGGTCTGTAGCAGGCTATAAACTGGAAGGCAGTTTTACCCACTGTTAGTTGCACATGGATAGTCTTTGATGCTTCGTGCTGTGCCACCAACATGTCATACAGAAAAGGGAAATGTCAGTGTGGGAGGCAAAATCCCCATAAAGATCATCACAAACAGTGTCTCTACAGTTTGGGTGCTTCTTGTGACCATATGCAGTGTATGTCCCTAAGACTCAACATAGTCATCTCATTTCCTTGTCTGTTTACATTTAAAGTTGTTGGTGCAAGCTGCTGTGGTGAAATCTTTCCATCCCAAGGGTCAGCCACCTGACAAGAAAAAGGCCAAAAACTCAGGCCTGGTTCAACTGCTGTCCAGCGTCCCCAGACATCTCTCTCAAGGTTGGTGAAAGCCTGGAGAATAATGTGGTTGTTGCTTTGGATTCCTCTATCACAACCCTTTTGGGGGCTGGCATATATCTGACCTCTCGCATGTCCTTGGAGGCTTTACAAACATCTGCTCCAGACATTGAGGGGGAGCCTTGGCTGATTACATGTGAGAGACCAAGAGGGATTCTGCAGATGTTCATCGTGTTACCCTGCTGCAGTCATCACACTTGGGTTATCCTGTCGTCAGGCGGTCCCGCAGTCGGCCGGATTTCCAAAGTCTTGGTCCGACGTCGGTTGCTGTCGCCTCATCCCTGATGTCAGTGCGCCAGGGGTACATATATTGCAACCAATGCCATTTTCTTCAGTCTTTCTTGCCGCGCGTTGCCCGAAGCAGAAGCAGTTCGCAAGTGCCGGTCGGCCGACTCCTGAGATTGTCAAATTCGAATTTCAGACCGAAGTCTTCTATAAAGCTAAGTACCCCATTGGGGAAACTTTTCTTGCCTCAGACAGATGTCAGAAAAAGTTAACAATTGTATTTCTTGTGGGAAGCAAATACCTCATAAGGATTTTCATTCTTATTGCATACCTTGCCTAGGCCCTGATCACGATGTCACTTCTTGTCATTTTTGTGCTAGATTTAATAAACGTACTATTAAAAGTAGATTTGATTTCGCACAACACTTTTTTAGTAGAAAATTTAACTATAACATGCCGTCGGAGCTACCGACTACCGGCGTGCACAAAAAGCGCAGGGACAAGGACCGACAACCCAGGCCTAAGCCCGATTCCGAGGCCTCGGTTGATCCAGTCTCCGGTTCTCCAGTTATCAGTGAGGCTCCGACGCAGCCTCTGACTACCGCAGTTCTGGAACCCGAGACCGCTACCGATATTTTGACGGAATGTACTAGGCCGACGCAGCCTTTTACTTCAGGCCCTTCCAACGATTTACCTTCTAAGGACGTCGGTGCTTTTGAAACGCCATCGGTTTCTGAAGGCGTTTTCAGACCGACGACTCTTACAGTCAAAACATTTTCCAAGTCGAAGACTCCTAAATCGAAAAAGACTTCACTTCAGTCTCCTGTTCAAGGCCCTATGCCTAAGAAACAGATGCTCAAAATGGCTGAAGATTTGATTTCTCTTATCAGGGGTTCTCAGCCTCCTCCTGACAAAAGGCCTAGACAAGAGGAAGATTCTGCTTCCTCTGAACAACTGTCTATTTCTTCGGATTCCTCTGAGGACCAAGACTATTCCTTCTCTCCTTATGAAGATTCTGATGCTGAGGACTCTATTCCCTCAGCTTCCCCTCCAGAAGATTACTCTTTTGGGGAATCTTTACACACTATGAGGGAACATTTTCACTGGGAAGGTCAGGATTACTCTGATTCCAAGAAAAGGCTCAGAGAGTTTCTTTTACTCCCCCAACACAGACCTCTAGCCATCCCTCCTGTTTTGGACATTGTGGATGATGTCTATCTAGAATCCAGTTTCAACCCTGAATCTCTACCTCCTGCCCCGGCCAAGCCTGACAGATACTAGAGAGAACCTGATTCCCACAAATTCCTTTACAAAAGCCCAGTAGCTGACCCAGAGACTATCTCCCAGGGTCCCAAGGGGGCTAAGGCTTGCATGGCTAAAAATCCAGTACCTTCTGAAAGGGATTCAAGAGCACTAGACAGATGGGGGAAAAAGGTTTACACCTCAGCCACTTTAGCTATGAGAGCACTAAATTGTCAATTTCATATGCTTAAGTATCAGCAATTTCTGATCTCTCAGTTAAAACAAAAGATAACCTCCCTCCCTCAACAATCTGAATTGAAAGAAGTACAGGATTTGTTGCACGCCACCGAGCAGGTGAGCAAACATACCTTACAATGTGGGTTTGATTCTTTAGAGGCCTCCTGCAGAGCAGCTGTCACTGGATCAGTTATACGTAGGCATGCCTGGTTAAAGGAACAAAGTCTGCCTGATCATGTTAAAGCAAAACTACTAGATGCTCCCTTACATCAGGATGTTCTTTTTGGTGTTAAAGCAGAAGAAGTTTTAAAGAAAATGGAAGATAAGGCAAAATCAATGCAGACAGTCAAAGATTTCCTACAAGTACAACCCCCTCGCTTCAGCAGAAACTGGCCAACAAAAAATTTGTCCTTTCCAGCCACTGACAGACCTCAGAGGGGTAAATACAGGCACCCAAGGGGTAGAGGACAACCACAAGCTCAGTATAAGCCTCGCCAATGGGGCACTCCAACCCAGAAGGGAGGAGAAGACAGGCCTCAACCCACCAGAAGGCAAACTCAATGACTTGCACCTCAGCTGGCCAAACAAAGCTCTTTTGTCAGCCCCCTTGGGGGAAAACTAGAACTATTTGCACACAACAGGCACATGGTCACAAAGGACAAATGGGTCCTAGACATAATTTTACGAGGATACAGATTCCACTTTCACACCTTGCCAATAAAAAGAGGAATGCCAAACCTGCCACAAAATCAAAGGGCAGAGGCTCAAAAACAAATTACAGCTCTCATGGCCATGAGAGCCATTCAAAGGGTACCAACTCAAGAGCAAGGCCAAGGATTTCACTCAGGACTCTTTCTAGTACCCAGAAAAGAAAATGCTTGGAGACCAATTCTGGACCTTTCAATTCTAAACACTTACTTACAAGTTCCCAAATTCAAGATGCTAACACTACAGCAGCTACTTCCCATGTTGGGCAAGGAAGCATGGCTGGTAACGTTGGATCTCAAGGAGGCATACCTGCATGTCCCTATCAGACAAAGTTGCAGAAGATACCTCCGTTTCATTGCAGGTTCAACCCATTATCAATTTTCTGCACTGCCCTTTGGCTTATCTTCTGCGCCCAGAGTTTTCACAAAATGCCTGGCACCAGTAATCGCGTACTGCAGACAAATAGGAATTCAAATATATCCATACCTGGACGACTGCCTCATCCAAGCAGAAAGAAAAGACATTCTCTTACAACATCTGGCTTTTGTGAGGCATCTACTAAATTGTCTGGGGTACACAGTAAATGAAAAGAAGTCAAAACTAGTACCCTCACAAAAAATGACATTCCTGGGTGCCAGCTTGGACACAATGGCCCAGAAGGCTTATCTTACACCAGACAAGCAATTACAACTGACACAATATTTCAAGACAATGGCAACAAAGACCCAATTAACTGCAAGAAAAATTCTGCAGGCTTTGGGCTTCATGGCATCTTGCTTTCTGATAATACCATTTGCAAAACTGCATATGAGGAAATTACAGTGGTACCTAAAAAGCGTATGGTCTCAACACAGCCACAGCTTGGACACAGTGATATCATCATTCCCTGCCTTCAACAGGAATTTCTATGGTGGGCACAGGCATGTCACCTCAACAAGGGTCAGCCTTTCACCTTGCCCCCACCCAGGCAAACTATCACAACAGATGCTTCAGACTATGCCTGGGAGACGCACATGGCAGGGCAATGCATTCAAGGCCTATGGACTGCAGAACAAAGAAAAATGCACATAAACCAAAAAGAAATGCTAGCTGTACAGAAAGCTCTGACAGCCTTCAAAGATCTACTACAGCCAGGACAACTTGCAATAAAGACGGACAACACCACAGTAATGTGGTACATAAACAAACAAGGGGGCACACATTCCTACCCTTTTTGCAGGCAAGCAATAATCTTATGGAACACAGCTCTGGCCTACCAAGTCCAGTTACAAGCTCAATTCCTGCCAGGACAGAAAAACACATTGGCAGACGACCTAAGCAGAAACATCAAAGAGCCCCACGAGTGGAAACTAGACCCACAAATATTTACACTGATAACTCAAAGATGGGGTCTACCAAATATAGACCTGTTTGCCAGTCCTCAAAACTACCAACTGACAAAGTTTTGTACAAGGACATTCCACCATCAAGCTTGGAAAGTGGACGCTCTCTCCTTCAGTTGGAAAAACCTGACAGCATATGCCTTTCCTCCATTACCTCTTCTCACAAAGGTTCTTTTGAAGGTCAAAAAGGAGAAACCTCGACTGATTCTCATAGCATCAGACTGGCCACGCCAGCACTGGTACCCGCTATTGAAGAATATGGCTCACAGCCCACCATGGATATTGCCTCAAATACCTCATTTGCTCACGCAGCAAGACAAGCAGATTCTACACAGCCAGATCAAAACCTTAAACCTGGCTGCATGGCAAATCAATTAAGCATCCAACCAGCCCCTCTTTCACAAGCAGTACTGGATGTTATTCTAGAAGCCAGGAGGCCAAGCACCAGGAAGGCTTACTCGGACAAATGGAAAAGGTTTTCTGCTTGGAACCAAGCTAAAGGCCAAGACACAACTCAGCCTCATATGCCTCACATTCTGCAGTATTTAGCTGAGATGTTGCATAAAGGACTTTCCTTCTCTTCAATTAAAATCCATGCTTCAGCTATTTCAGCTCACTACGACACAAATCTACCTTTATTTTCAAATCCTCTTCTAAGGCAGTTCCTCAGAGGGGCAAAAAACATTAGACCACCTAGAAGAGCTCCTACACCAACATGGGACCTCAACTTTGTTCTGGAAAAGCTAACGCTACCTCCCTTTGAACCAGCTTTTAATGCAGACCTTCAGTTTCTATCTTGGAAGACTGCCCTGCTCCTGGCAATAACTTCTGCTAGGAGAGTCTCAGAATTACAGGCACTTATGGCAGTAGAACCTTTCCTCATTTTTCATCAAGACAGAGTTTCTCTACGAACTAATCCTTCCTTCATGCCTAAGGTGGTTTCCAGTGTAGCTTTAAATCAAACCATCCACCTACCCACTTTCTTCCCCAATCCACAGAACAAAGGTGAGAGACTCCTGCATTCCTTGGACGTTCACAGGCAGCTTCGTTACTACTTGGATAAAACTAAGGCTTTCAGAAAAACTGACCAGCTCTTTGTTTCCTATGCTACAGCTTCTCAAGGGAGGGCCATATCTAATCGAACCATTTCTAAATGGATAGGCCATTGCATACGCTTGTTATACCCATCATGGGAAACCAGTTCCTCCTACCATTAGATCCCACTCTACCAGGGCAACAGCTACTTCTACAGCCTTTCTCAGGGGGGTTCCTACCAAGGAAATTTTAGAAGCTGCAACTTGGAGTTCTGTACACACCTTCACCAAACACTATCACTTACCTCTTTATTCTAAGTCCAGGGCAGGCTTCACCACTGCAGTTCTGCAGGGCCTCATTGCCTCCACTAACCCTCTATGATGCCTCCACCCTACCTTAGCTTTGGGACTCAACCCAAGTGTGATGACTGCAGCAGGGTAACACGATGAACATAGTACAGTTTTGTACCTACCATAAATGTAGATGTTCGAGTGTTCACCCCGCTGCAGTCCAGGTTACCCTCCCTCCAACCCCTCTGATCTACTGGCTAAATCTCTGCTATGCCTTACTGATGTATTTGCTTATAGCTGAAGGGATTTTGTGTTTGTACAGTGTTCTTGCCTTTTGGTACTAATTTGGATCACCTTTTTGGGGGCACCTGACATCTGGGGCAAGAAAAACTGAAGAAAATGGTGTCGGTTGCAATATATGTACCCCTGGCGCACTGACGTCAGGGATGAGGTGACAGCAACCGACGTCGGACCAAGACTTTGGAAATCCGGCCGACTGCGGGACCGCCTGACGACAGGATAACCCAAGAAGTGTGATGACTGCAGCAGGGTGAACACTCGAACGTCTACATTTATGGTAGGTACAAAACTGTACTTTTCTAGTTTGGGAGGAGATTTCTACTACATTGGTAGAGTGTTGGCAGGGTTCTGATCCTCCTAGGGTTTTCATGCAGGTGTCTCTCAAAAGAAAAAACAAGTATATATCCCCCACCGCTAAAGATCCCCATTGTGAATGGCATTATTTTACTCAGGGGTTGTTTAATGCTTTAATGGCTTTAAAGCCTCCTCGAGGGGTCTTTATGCCTGTTCCTCCGTGGTCAACTACTCCTCTTAAGAGGCCTAGGGAGTAAGAATTCACTGATGATCTCGATTCTGGGGAAGAGTCCTAGCCATATTTTTTGCAGATGCCTTCTCCTTTGGACTGTGGGTCTGAGGAAGAGGATACTGTTAGTGCAGAGTCTCCTTTAGAAGAACTCTCCATTGGAGACGCTGTTTCTCATATGATGGAATATTTCAAGTGGGAAAGTTCTCAGGTTTCTGATATTCAGAAGAGGTATTATGAACCTGTCCAGATGGAGTCTCCCAAATCCTCTGTTGTTCATCCAGTTATGACTGCCCTGTTGTGAATGCCTTTTTCATCTACCTCTGTTGCCTTCTGATTCTCAGCCTCCATACTCCAAAAAACCTGACAAATTTTACCAGGTGTCTGTAAATTTCTGTATAAACGTGCCTCTGCTGATCACTCTGTAGTGTGTCTGTCTTCTGACATGCCTTCTAAGCTTTTGCCTTCTACTCAACTACTTCTTACAGACAGAGACAGTAGAGCCATGGAACATCTAGGCAAAAAGGTTTATACTGCTTCCACTCTGGCTTTTAAGGCCATCAATTACCAGACTAGTATGACTAGGCATGTTTTGGCCCTTCTTTCCCCAAGCTTCTCAGCTAATTTCTGACCTTAATTTTGAAGGAAAAGTTTCAGCCCTTTCTTTGCTCGGTTCTACCTCTGAAGTGGCGTGATACACTATTAAGTGTAGTTATGATGCAGCTGATGCTTCTTGTAGGGCTGCTACATTTCGGTCTCTTCTGAGGCATTACTTTTGGCTTTATCTTCAGCCTTTACCTGAAGACATTAAAGCTAAATTATTGGATGGTCCTCTTGATAATAAAAAAAAAAACTTTTTGGTTCTGCTGCTTCTGAACTTTTTAAGTGCCTTCAGGACAAGGGCAAGCCCTTGCAGGAATCAAGACATATTTGTCTTTCTCCTATTCCTAAGTTTTGCAGGAATTATACCTCCAAATATGCTTTTGTTCTCAGATAGTTTCACCCTCCACCCAAAGGTAAAAATTGTTTTAGGTGTGTTCCTCCTACACAGACTCTTATTTTCAGAAGCCTCCTTTTCAGGACAAACCACTTTCCATCTGACAGTTTGTTTCCCCTTTACCTTGGCCAGGTTCCCATGTCCATTCATCTTTCCTTGTCCCTTCCCAAATGGTTAAGGATCACTCAAGACTCTGGTTTTGTCCATCATCCACCAGGGGTATTTCATGTTGTGGAATTCCCTTCTTTTCTGGGCATCTGACAACCTCCTCAGGAACAGCTTCTTTCCTTTCCAGAGGTGCTTCATGCTCTTGTGCCCCAGGGCACCATTTGAATTGTTCCCCCTACCAAAGAAAGGGAAGGGTTTTTATTCTAGGATGTTCCTGGTTCCCAGCAAGGAATGCAATTGACAACCCATTCTGGACCATTCTCAGCTCAACACCTTTCTAAAGGTCCCCTCCTTTTGGATGCTGTTCCTTCAAACCTTATTCCTGCTTCTTCTTCCCTAGGCTTTCATGGTATCTCTGGATTTCAAGGATACCTACCTCCACATCCCCATCCACCCCCTTTTCAGGAAGTTTTTATTGTGTTCCTCTGTTTCTTCCTTGCATTTTCAGTTCTCTGCTTTGGTCTCTCTACTGCCCCAAGAGTATTCACATCAGCCTTGCTTATGTCATTACCTTTTGCAGGATGAGAAGGGTTTCGATCTTTCCTTATTTAGATGACCTGCTCATTCAGGCTTTGTCCCCTTAGGTTCTACTTCAGGACATGCAGTTTACTGTTACAAAGCCTGTGGTTTGCAATACACTTTCAAAAATCAGTCCTGGTTTCTTCTCAGGATCATGTTTTTCTCAGTTGCAGGATTCAGACCATTTCCATGCTGGCATCCCTGCTTACACCCAAGGTGCTCTATCTCTGATTGCCTTTTTCCAATCACTTCTTCCTCTGTCTTCAGTCACAGCCATGGATTTTCTTGGGTTTATGGCTTCCACCATTACCATGCTGATTCTAGCCATACTCCATATGAGGGAGCTCCAGTGGTACCCAAAGTCAGTGTGGCTTCAGCACTGTCATCCACTGTATTTCCTAGTTTCCTTCCTTCCTTCCTTCCTTGTCCTATACTCCAGCTTCAGTGGTGGAGACATCGGCTTTCCTTCAACCCAGGGCTTCCTTTCCAACCTCCAGTCCCATCTCAAGAACTCTTTTAAGATGCCTCGGACAGGGTGTGGGGAGCTTTATCTCAAGGTCCAGGGTCTCCGGTGTCCACATCAGAGGTCAGATCACATCAAAGTCAAGGAGATGACAGTTCTCCTTTTAGCTCATCAGGCTTTTCATTCCCTCATTCCTCCAGGGACCCTCAAGGTTTTCACAGACAATACCACAGTGATGTGGTATGTAAACAGGCGAGGGGGACACAGACTTTCCCTTTTTGCAGGCAAACTGTTTAGCTGTGGGTCTAGTATCAGGTAAATCCTCAGGCTGTCTACATTCCTTTAGAGCAAAACATAGTGGTAGGACTATATGACATCCCCACTCTGGGCCAGTAATCCAGGAGCCTGAATCCTCATCACTAACACTGGCAGGGACATTCACTTGGAATTCAAATGGATACACTCAGTATTTCCAGATGCAGACCTTTGCATCAAGCACAGTTTCCCTTAAGAGCACCTATGGAACATCCTCAGTTCAGAGGCTGGTTCCTCTCTCCCTGTTTATACCCCCAATAAGATTCCCCACTGGCAAAGCTCAGAGGTGAGTCCTTAGCTGGGGTTCCAAGCTAAGTTGCCCCATGCCCTCTCTGTGAAACCAGTGCTTTGTGTCCCTGCTCAAAGCACCTGACACACACACACACACACACACACACACACACACACACACACACACACACACACACACTGAGATTTGATTTGCATGTGTAGTCACACACCTAGGAAAAGTTGGCACAGATTCACTTGCTGTGCTCCCTTCTGATGAGACTGTAAGGTAGTTATCACTGCCACCAGAATCCCTGCCAGCTACTTTAAGGCTCATATAAGTATAGATACCCAATTATACTGAGTAAAATTAATATCAATACAAATGGTAATGTTAACCAAACAGCAAGGCCTTCAGGAGTGGCCAGAGTTATCACCAAATAAATATATGCAAATACTCAAATATTTTCTAAAAAGAACCAGCCACAATGAAAAGTTTATATATATATATATATATATATATATATATATATATATATATATATATATATATATATATATTTAATAATAATAAATAATAGAGCAAGAAAATACTAAATATCTATTTACAGTCAACTCCGGAGATTCAGTCACAGAGAATATTCAAAGTAACACCGATGGAAAGTTTCACACAGTTATAGAAAAACAGTATTTTGCTAGTCTCACTATCTATTCTGATTGACTGAAAGAATTACTGTTCCTACTTACTGAATAGAGCAGGGCAAGATGGGTGAGTGATCATTGCTGTCAGATCTAAGATAGAATACAGAATGCTGCTGAGACTTAAGTCTCCTCTAATATTAAAACATTATTTTTGTACAAAATGAAATAACATACATCTGGTCATGCTGAGTTAGCATATTCTTCAGTTAAATGCTGACCTCTTGGCTGTTTCTGCTTGTCTGCCCTTGACTTCTCCTGTAACCATTAGGTTTGAGGCCAAACAGTTTCTTAAAAGTGTCATTCATATCAGACCTCCCAGCAATCATATTCCACCTTCTTGGGACCTCAATTTTGTTCTTGAAAAATTGACTTGGGCTCCCTTTGAGCCTGCAGCTTTAGCTTCCTTTCAACATTGTACTTGGAATACTGTTCTTTTGGCCTTTACTTCAGCTAAGAGAGTATCTGAACTTGAAGATCTTATGGCTGTACCTCCTTTTTTTACTTTTTCATAGGGACAGGGTCTCTCTTTGTACTAATCCTTCTTTTATGTCCAAGGTGGTCAATGAGTTATCTCTTAATCAATCTATTAATTTACCCTCCTTTTTTCCATCTCTGCAGTCTACTAATGAGAAAGTTTTTCGCACCTTGTATTTGCATAGGCAGCTCAGATATTATTTGGATAAGACTAAGGCCATTCTCAAATCTGAGCAACTTTTTATTTCCTTTTACCCCAGCTATTTGGGTTTGGCAGTTTTTAAATAAACCATATCTTCCTAGATTTCTAAGGCCATTGTGGGGCTGTTCCTTTCATGGTAAATGTCTTTCTGTCTCTGTAAAGGTTCATTCTACCAGAGCTGTTGCTTCATTTGGTGCCTTTTTCAAAGGGCTTGATACCAATTCCATCCTTGAGGCTGCTACTTGGACTTCTGTCCATACCTTCACTAAACATTACAAGATAGATGTTTTCAGAGCAACAGCTGGCTTTGCCAGGACTATTCTGCATGGGTTTCTAGAAGGCTGTTCAGTGCCTTCCTCCTCTCAGGTTTCCCATTGAGCGTTTTGCACTTTCCCTTATGTAAGGAACACTGCAACAGTGATATGGAAGGACATAGTACAGTTGTGTAAAATTGTACAGTAATAGTAGATGTCCGTCTCTTCACTTTTGCAGTATTTGCTCCCTCCATCCTCTCACCTCTGCTCTGCCACATTCCTGTTGCCTTCCTGGCCAGATATTCTTTATGGCTCCTTTTCTGGATGCACATGTTCCTCCTGGTCCATAGGACATTGTATTCCTCGTGGGGCTTTTCATTTTTAAGGTATGTACATCACCTTTATACCCTACACCTTGCGTGGAGAACATACATGTGAAGTACAATGTCTAGAATTTCTAAAGGCTTTGGTATACTGGCTGGATGTTGGGCTGTCCTTGGCAGGAAATCCCTTATGTAAGGAATACTGCAGCAGTGAAGAGAGGGACATCTACTTACTGTTATGGTAAGATTTTACACAACTGTACTTTCCTCTAGTTTTATCTTGCTTGTGTGAGAGCATATCTATTCTTCTATTAAAGCCCACCTTTCATCCATCTCAGCTTGTCTTCCCCTCAATCCACCTGTTATAACCAGGCTTGAAGTCAAACAATTTTTAAAAGGAATTTACACTTAAATCCTCCAAGCAAACCAGTGCTTCCCTTTTGGGATCTCTAAGCTGTACTGAAAAAGCTTGCTCTGCCTCCCTTTAAGCCAGCTGCTGCTTCTACTCTCAAATTCTACACCTGGAAAACCATTTTGTTTGTAGCTCTCACTTCTACTAGGAGAGTCTCAGAACTACAAGCACTCTTGGCTGCACTTCCTTTCTTATTTTCCATAAGATCAGTGTCAACCCTTCTTTCATGCCTAAAGTGGTAAATGAGATATCCCTCCACCAGGCCACCAATCTACTTTTCTTTCCCAATCTAGGGAACAGGGATGAAAGACTTCTTCATTCAGTAGTTGTGCACAGGCAATTCAGATTATATTTAGACAAGACTAAGTCTATTCATAAGTCAAACCAACTATTTGTCACTTTCATGGACTCTAAGGCCAGCCAGTATCCAAGCAAACTATTGTGAACTGGATTTCTAAGTCCATTTCCTTTCACTACACTCACCATGGAGAATCCTTGCCATCTTTCTCAAGGACTAACTCTTCTAGAGCAGTAGCCTCTTCTGGAGACTTTTACAAAGGAGTAGATTCCAGAGCCATCCTGGAAGCTGTCAACTGGTCTTTTGTTCATTTTCACTAAACATTACAGAATAGATGCCTTTTCTAGGTTTAGAGCAGCCTCTGTGAAGTCAGTCTTTCCTGACCTCTTGCACAGTTCTCACAGTTCACAGCCATTTGCCCTTATTTTCCCTTCAGCTTTGTGAATCACAAATCTGTTTAGAATACTGCACCAGTGATTTAGACCGGACATAGTATAGTTGTGTAACAACTTACTATAACAGTAGATCCTACTGATCACTATTGCAGTATTCTTTCCCCTTGTCCTCTACCATTCTTCCTTTACTCTGCTGTCCTGTCTGACAGATCCACATGTTTAGACCACAAACTGAAGGGATGAGAGCTAAAGGAGGTGGTGTATCAATATTCATTAAAGATAGATGCACCTCTAGATTGGTTAAACAGCACAATTCCCTTGAATTATTTCAGGTGCAATTGACTGTAGGTAAGACCCCTTTTCAGGTCATTGTCAGCAATAGGACCCCTTCCATGAATCAGGACATCCACTCAGCCTACTTGGATCTACTTGAGTCAATCACGATACAACCAAACACCTTGGTTTTGGGTGACTTTAATTACCCATCCATAGACCTGATAAGTTATATGTGTTCTGACTCACTTGCCTAAAGGTTCCTGGACTTTATTAACTCCAGTGCACTTGACCAGCTGGTTGACATGCCCATCAGGGGCTCAAACATCCTGGACCTGGTGCTGACCGACATGGGGAACCGCTGCACCGCCCCCAGTGTGTGGCCATCCCTATTGAGATCTGACCACAAATCAGTGTTGCTAGAAGTAACTATAACACAAGACCCACCCCCTTAACAACAACTAAACCAAAAAACTTCTCCAAGGCTAATTACAACCTCTTAAGTGATGGCATAAATAGCTTCATAGCCCCTCTCCCTACTGATGGAACAGACAGCTGTGCTGAGTTATACACCAATGCTTTATACAAGCACCTGTACAACGGTATTGACTCTGCCATACCTGATAGAACCAAAGAAAGATCTTCAAGGTAAAACAAACCTGCCAGGTAAACAGCTGCCATTAATAGATTATACAATAGGAGAAAGAAATTGCTGTCTAGGAAGGAACAGTCTCAAAACTGGACACTCCCTCCTCAACTTAAACAACAAATAAGACTCCTAATGAAGTCTTCCAAAGCTAACTATGAATCCAAATTAGCTTCCCTAACTAAGGATAACCACAAGGCATTCTTTAGTTACATCTGTAACCTCAAAGATAAGGCCCAGATTTGCACTGAAAAAGAAGTTATGTCTTACCATAATGTTCCATCTGTGGTGTTGATCTTCACTAATTCTTGACTGTGGGCTCGGTTCCTATCCTTAGAACCGACTCGGCTGTTTTTCCAGCTCGCTCCTCCCAAAACTCGAGCTAGGCTCTACCCATAATGCTCGTTACTAAATGACCTCAAATCAAATTTGTCTATAATAGTGACAGACAAGAAGTAAATAATAGAACATATCTGTGTCCCTATTATGAAGCCAGTCTGGGAATTTCCTGTCTACTAAGAATCTTAGGCAGGGGGAAGGAGGGAGGGAATGTCAAGGATTAGTGAAGATCGACAACACAGATGGAACGTTATGGTAAGACATAACTTCTTTATCTGATGTTGTCAATCTTCATGTAATCCTTGACTGTGGGACAGAGTCCCTAGCTACCTGAATCTTGGGAGGTCTCACAAAAGAATATTCCTGAGCACCATCAAACCGAATGATGCACGGCCCCTAGAGACCTGGTCCAGTTGGTAACGAGTAATAAAATTATGAGGAGATGCCCAGGTAGTTGCTGCACAGATGTCATCTAAAGAAGCTCTAGCATGAAAAAGTGCAGAAGCTGCTGCAGCTCTAGTTGAATGGGATTTCTCAGGACATGGTGGGCGAAGACCCTTTGAGTGATAAATAAAGGTGATACAATCCCTAAGCCATTTAGCTAAGGTAATCTTAGAAACTGTGTTACCTAAGGAAAGTGAGGAAGAGGCAACGAACAATTGGTTGGATTTTCTGATGTCCTTTGTTCTGTGAGGGCAAAAACGTAATTGCTTGTGGACATCCAATAAGTGCAGACAGTACTCTCCCTTATTAGAGAAAAAAAAGACTAGTAGATATAAGGCTTGATTGATATTTGATTCTGAGACAACCTTCAGCAGAAAAGATGGAGTCGTACTGAGGAAGACCCTCTCCTTATGAAATATTAAATAGGGGGGCCTGCAGGACAAGGCTTGAATTTCTGATATTCTGGCTGAAGTGATAGCTGTCAAAAACTTTAAATCACAAGTTGCCAAAGGTTCAAAAGGAGACAAAGTGTGAGAGACTGTAGGACCAAGGGTAAATCCCATGGAGAAATGGGTTCTTCAAACGGTGGTGTTAGCATTAAGGTTCCTTTCAAAAAGGCCTTACAAAGTTTGAGACATAAGTGAAGAGCCATCAAACCAATATGGAAATTAGATATCACAGTGAGATGTACTTGAATGGTAGAAGCTGAGGAGCCAGACTGATAAAAAAGGGCCAGGAAATGTAAAACATATCTACAGATGCTGCGTAGGGATTGATATTAATGTCAAGTGACCATCTAGCAAATATCCATTTGTTATGGTACAGCTTTCTAGTTGAAGGTTTGTGGTGGGCCAGAATGATTTGTTGGACCAGGGAAGTAAGAGAGGAATGCCTGGCAATCATGGGAAGTGGAGAAGCCACGCAGTGAGCTTGAGATGCTGGAGATTCAGGTGAACCATTCCTTCTGGGTGAGATAATAGGTCTGGAGCTGGGTCCAGAATCCACAGTTTCTGAAGTTGGTGAGGCCAAAGGAAGGGAAACCAAACTTGTCAAAGCCAGATGAAGATTATTTTGTTCTTTGACCTTTTGGCTTTCTTTAGAAACTGACATGTCAGAGGAGTTAGGGAAAAGCATGCAGAAGACCGGGCAGCCAATCGTGGAGAAGAGTGTCTCTGGGCGACTCCCCTGGAAGGGGGGATTAGGACAAAGTAACTACTGCACTTGTTGTTCAGAGGGGGCACAAGTAGATCACAGCAAGGTTAACCCTAGTGGCAGAATATCTTTTCAGCCCCTACTGGATTGAGAGACCACTCATGAGGCATTAGGATTGTTCTGCTCAACTTGTCCGCAATCACGTTGAAGCTCCCTGGAATGTGTGTTGCCTTTAGAAAGCAATTGGAAGAAATTGCCATACTCTGAGGGCTTCTTGACAAAGCTGATAAGACTTGGCTCCCCCTTGTTTGTTCATGTACCAGACTACTGACATGTCTGTTTGTATTGCCACTGTTCCAAAGGAAAGAGGATCGTGAAATGCTTGCAATGCTAAGAGCTCCGCCCTCATCTCTAGAACATTGATATGTAAATTGGCCTCCATCTGGGACCAAGTGCCTTGGACTGTCCTTCCCAGATAATGCCCCGCCCACCCTAACTGACAAACATCTGTGGTCACTATGGCTTGGGGCTGAGGTAGGACAAAGGGATGGCCCAACAAGATTTTGTGAAGAATGAGCCACCAAGATAGGTATTGCGTGCAACAATTGGTGATCAAAATCTGATGAGACATTGGTTGGTTTAATAATGACCACTGGAAGGTCAGAAGCCATTGAAGAATCCACATGTGATATCTGGCCATGGGAACTAGGGTAATAGAGGCTGCTATTGACCCTAGAGCCTGCAAGAGGAGTCTTGCTGGAACAGTTCTGTTCTGAATTATGTGGTTTACTTGTGATCTGATCCCGTGACTCTGTCTAGTATAGCGCCAATGAATTCCAGCTGTTGTGTGGATTCTAAATGGGATTTTTCATAATTTACTGTGATTCCTAGGGTGTTGCAAAGATGAAGGGTGTAATTTCTTGCCTTTACAAGTTGATGCCTGATGGAAGTGGTAGGGAGCCAGTCGTTGAGATATGGAAAATACTCTGAACCCTAGCAGTCTGAGATGAGTTGCTACCACTGCCTTGAATTTGGTGAGCACCCTGGGGGCTGTGGTCAGGCCAAAGGGCAGTGCCCTGAACTGATAGTGACAGGCTCCCAGATGGAAGCAGAAAAATATTTTGGAGCACTTGTCCATTTTTATTTGGCAATATGCACCCTGAAGATCTATTGAGCACATCCAGTCTGGAAGTATTGACTGTACTGAGACCATCTGGAATATGGTTTGTTGAACTGATTTGTTCAACTGGCTGAGATCCAAATTGGGTCTCCAGTCCCCTGTTTTTTTGGGGGACTAAAAAGAACTTTGAGTAGATTCTGGATCCTCTTTGGTCTGGTGGGACTGATTGGATGACTCTTTCGTCGAGCAGTTTTTGGATTTCTAAGACTGCTGCCTCCCTGTGACTGGGTGGAATGTCTGGGAGTGTTTTTTTTGTGTGTTTTTTGGATTTCTAAGACTGCTGCTTCCCTGTGATTGGGTGGAATGCCTAGGAGTCTTTTTTTTGTGTTTTTGGATTTATTGAAAGGGCAATAATGTATCCTCTGGAAATAATCCCCTGCACCCATTTGTCTGTTGTCATCTATAGCCTGGCAGATTGGTGCAGGGATAATCATCTCTCGACTGCCTCCAGAGGAAGGCAATCAGGCCTCCATTTATGAGTGCTGGTAGGAGTTACCTGAGAAGGAATCTCTAGAGCCCTGGTTCTGCAGGCCACTTCTGCCTCTTCAACAGTGTCCTCCATTATTACTTCCCCTCTGCCCCTGGAGAAGTCCTTGCCACACGAGTCTTGGAAAGGTCCTTGGGTCTTTTAACCATAGCCTCCCACTTCTCTAGTTCCTAGAGTAGGGCTGTTGAGGAGTGGAGAGGTGTACACCTACGGCAGAAAGAGTCTTCCCATATTTCTCACATGTGGCTGGTGTGTTTTTAGCCTTGGGTCCAAACTGGGATGTTCCATCAAATGTAGCATTGATGAATGAAGATTTAAATGGCTCCACAAAGTCACACAAGTGCATCCAGGTGTGTCTACTGATGGCTACACCTGAACCTGCTGCTCTTGTTGTCCTTTCAGGTGCATGAGCAGTTACCCTCATGGACGAATTGGAAATTGATGCAAGGGTGGCAAGCTGAGAGGTAACCTTATCTTGGACCCCTACAGCTACTGCTCCTGTGAGAGTGTCTAAAAGCTCTTTGATCAGATCTCTCTGCAGCCTAGTGAAGTGTGCCATATAATTCAAGGACCTGAAAGCAAAGGTCAAGGAAGTGTATATGCACTTCCCAAACCTATCCATAGTCCTAGGCTCCTTGTTAGGAGGATGGATAGTAGGACTTTCTTCTGCAAGTTCCTTTTTGGTGGCTGTCGCTATCATCATGGCATCTACAGGAGTACCCTTGGCCCAGTGTTGTTCATCCTTGGGGGCAGACAGAATCCGGTCAGGTCTCTTAGGGATTGTCTCAGTGGAGTCAGGAATATTCCAAGCTCACTGAGTGATCAGTTTAATAAGATCATCAGAGATCCAAGAGAGCTGAGCATGAAAAGCCCCCAGGTATACAGATTCCTCGGAGGAAGGTTGAAGGGAAGTCCAGCCTCCCCTCTGTTTTGGGATTTCTAGGATGTCTCTGATGGAAACATCATCATGGATGACCTAGGGGAACCTTCTCCTTCATCAAAATCTGTATCCTCTGTGAAAAACTCTTCCGGGGGAGTCCAAGTGCTTCCGCGTGCACTTGTTCTTTGAAGGTACCTCTTCGGTGGGATGTTCCGGAGAGGTATCCAAAGAAGAAATCACCATGGTGGCTCATTCCTGAGGCTTCTGTGCCCTCTGTCCCAGGGATGAGCCTGGAGTAAGCTCCAGTCAAGGGCATGTACAAGATACTTGGCCTGACAGGGATGGCATAGAATGAGAGTCCACAATGGACAAAGCCTTCTCCATGGCCTGAAAGGAAGCCCCCCCATAGAGGGATAGGAGTCCAGAACCAAAATAGACTCCTTCGGAACCATGGTCCCACCCCACACCCAGGAAGCCAACTCCAAGGTAGAAACCAAGGTCGAGCTTATGAATGCCAAGGCCCCAAGGGACATGGAGGGCTCCAAAAATATCGAAGTGCAACCTTGCCCCTTGGAACCAGCAATGAAGCCTTAACCCTGGGAAGTCTCTGGTTCTGACAAACCAGAAGAGCTCAAGGCAATCATCGGTGCTGGAGAAGTAGCTCTAACTGACACTGAGGCAGTCGGAGCTGGGAAAGTCGGTACCAGGGGCTCTGAAATCTCTGCTGGAGTTGGAGGAGAAATCTGAATGGGCATTGAGGAAGGACAGGCTCCGGAGCTGATTTGGCTTGGAACTGAGGATGGAGGCAGTTCCCTCACCGTCAGGAGCTAATCAACCAGTCTCATAATATCTGACTCGGAAAAGTTGTTAGTAGACTGAATAGAGGAGGCTGATTGGGACCTAGGTGGTCTCGGTTCCAAAAAGGGACTTGGTGGATGGTCAGAAAATGAGTCCACTAATGGAGAATAAGAGGTTCTTGGTAAGGAAATAGGATGGGGCTATTTTGGTACCAATGAAGTCAGCTGGTACCAAAGCTCCAGATGTCTGCACCGAAGTGTGTCTCAAAGTCGAATCATCTTCACCTACCAGAGCCACAGATGCATTCAATGCCATAGGTCGTTTGGTCAATTTAACAGGCTGTTCCGAGGAACTTGGTCGGAACCAAATGTGGTCATTTTTTAGTTTTGAATGATGAAGAAGAGGAAGAGCTGGCTTCAGTCTTGGGATGAGATATCGCCTCTTCAAAATCACTCTTCAGGAGTCCCTTTAAAATGTTTGTTTCTGTGCTCAGTCAAGGTTCTGGTGAAGAAACCATGGCAAACAGGACAATTCTCCTGGAGATGGACAGCACCTAACCATTATACACAGAAAATGTGTCCACCTGAGTTGGGCATTTTTCTGTCATATTTTTGGCACCTCTTAAACCCAGAGGTGCCCTTAGATTTATCAGCCATGGTAACAAAATAAAGGCCTAACTCACTCTAACACATGCATGCAAAGGAAAGAGAAATGGATAAAAAGAGCCTTTTTTTTGAAAAAGGATAGAAAAAAGGGAAAAAATGACCAACAATGGTAAGAAAGATTACCTTGAGGTAAAGGAAGTACCAACAATGTACATTAAACTACCTAACTGTGGAAAATAAGGTAAGGGAGAAAGCACTCACACGCACTAAAATAAGAGAAGAGCAGGTAGAAACTATAGAGAATCTAGCAAATATAGAAGATTTATAGGAAAAAAGGAGATAGACAAAAAGATTAGAAAGTTACAATGTTATAATGCCACAGCTTGAAAGATAGGTTAGACATGTCTTGACACCAGAAAGCGGCACATAAGATTGGGGTAATTTATTAAGGAGCATTATGGGTAGAGCCTAGCTTGAGAGTTTTGGGAGGCGCAAGCTGGAAAAACAGCCAAGTTGGTTCTGAGCCTCGGAACTGAGCCCACAGTCAAGGATTATGTGAAGATTGACAACCTCAGATCTCATAGTTAATGGTACTACATATATAGAACCTATGGATATATCAAACCTGCTTGCTGACAGGTTCATTGAAAACTTCACTCCCCTGTCCCCACCACATAATACCCCTAAGCATCCCTGATACCTGTCCCCCACCTATTATCTATGAGAAACAGGTCTTAAATGTTCTCTCCAAGGCAAAAAACACAGCCTCTATGGGACCAGACAACATCCTGGGCTGTGTTCTACGTGGGTTAAAACAGGAGTTAGCATCACCATTGGCATGCTTTTCAATCACAGCCTAAGCACTGGCTTCATCCCAGTGGAATGGAAAACGGCTACTGTCATCCCTTTGCATAAAGAGAGTGCATCCACAGACCCATGGAACTACAGACCCATTAGCCTGTCCAGCCTTATCTGCAAAGCCATGGAACAAATCATCATGGACCTTATTAACAATGATATAGGAAATCTCCAAACACTCGACCCTACCCAGTTTGGCTTTGTCAAGGGGACATCATGCCTGTTAAATGTAGTGGACTTCTTTGAGACAGTCACCAAAGCCCTAAACGAGGGCAAATCTGTGCATATGGCCTACCTAAACTTAGCCAAGGTCTTTGACACAATCTCCCACTCAGGCATTATTGATAAATTCACCCAGCTGGATATCAGCCCATATATTGTCAGGTGGGTTGTAAACTGGCTCACTGATGGAACTCATATGGTCAAAATAGGGGACTCCACCACCTCCAACAGACCTGTAACCAATAGTGTTCCACAGGGATCATTTCGGGGACCCCTACTGTTTGGAATCTAGTTCTCTGAAGTACAGATTAAAACTAAATGAATGTGGCTGACAGTCTGCTGATGACTGCAAACTGGGAGCAATCATCAAAACACCCAAGGATGTCAACATCCTGCAAAAGGTCCTGCACAGACTAATGACTGGTGTCAAGGTCATGGTCTTAAACATAATGGAAAAATGTATTATCATCCTCATTGGTATGGCTGATGTTCCTGCAAACTACCACATCAATAGCAATACCCTAAGCACACAGTCAGTAGTGAGAGATCTGGGCAGACAGGCTGACAACAAACTTAACTTCGATCACCATGTCTTCACAGTGGTAAGAAGGGCATTTTATATTGCTCATTTCATAAGTAAGGGCATTGCCTCCAGAAAAAAGAGGTTATAACCCCCCTGTACTCTTCCCCCATCAGGCCAATAATAGAGTACAATACTCCCTTTGGTATGTTCCTTTCCAAACACCTGGAGCAATTGGAGAGACCACAAAGGTTCCTTACAAAGAAAATTCAGGGTCTTTAAGATCTGTCTTATGTGGACAGATTGAAATCATTGTCACTTTGCTCTGCATCGTACAGACTGCTCAGAGGTGAACTGTGCCTTGCATATAGACCAATCGCTGACCCAGCTTTAATGGAAATGCTGCACATTCACAAGTCAAATGGCACATGGGTCACGCATTCAAATGACCTTAACCTGGTATATCAAATCAGCAGAATTTGTTGGAGAGAGAGATTTGTCTCACAGAAGTTGTCCCACTTTTGGAACAAGCTTTCTATTCATTGGTAAACAAACCCCCTCGACCCTGTTTAAGCGTAATTTGGACGATTGGATGGGTAACTGGAAATTCACACCAGATGTTTCACTTGTATCCCTCTTGGACAAGGGCAATAGGTGCTAATTTTAGTGTCTGTTTGAACCAGATACCATTGGGAACACAGGTTGAACTTGACTAGGCTTGTAAGGGCTCTGGCACCATTAGCCTAGTAACCTCCTGTGATCCTACAATCCTCTTCTCTTGCTATTCCCCTCCTAGCTGACTGGTTTCCTCTCAAATGTCTTCAGTCTGCTGGCTTGGAGATAGTCTGGGGATTTATGCTCGTACATCTGGTTATATACCTCTATGCTTCTGGTTATATACCTCTATGCTTGTGAGTGGAGGTCATATGTTAGATGTATGCTTCTGGGAAGGTTTAGGCTTTTTAACCTCGACCAGATGTCAGCAGTGAAAAGCCATCTGTTTGGAATATTGCAACAGTGATCATCTGTTATGGTACATTCTTACACGGCTTAACTATCTCCCTTTTCTGGTTTCCCCTCTCACCCAGGAGCTGTATACAGATGCTTCAGACCATCATAGAGGGCTTGTTCCAACATCAGGTTCCAGGGTGTTTGATATCCTCAAAAGGTGACTGAGTACATCAATGTCATGGAAATGAAGACTTTGATCTTGACTGTTCAGTCCCTGCATTATCTTTGATCCTCAGGACAGCTCTCGGTCTTTACAGATGACACCACAGTCATGTGGTACATAAACAAGCCTGGGGGACAAAGTCTTACCGCCTTTGCAGACTAGCCCTCATAGCATGGGACTTTGTCATTCACCACCAGTTGGTTCTTCAGGCAGTCTGTATCCCTTCAGAAAAGAATGCAGTAGCAGACAATTTGTTCAACATCCATTCATGAGGATCTATCCTGGATCTGCTCAGAGAGGTTTTCATGGGCATTATTCATTAGTGGGGTACTTCTCAGGTGGATCTATTTGCCTCCCTCAGAACAGACAACTCAACAACTTCTGTTCCAGAGAGCCAAGTCTACTTGCTGGAAAACTGGAGACCTTGTCTTTCTCTTGGAGGTGAATGTGTCTGTATGCATTTCCCCCTCTTCCTCTGTTGACAAAGTTCCTTCACAAGATCATGGTGGACATGCCTAAAATCTTGTTGGTGACTCACTCTTTTGGCACAGACAGCACTGGTTTTCCTTTCTCTTTCACCTAGCCAGGTGACTCATTACAAGTTAACCCCACAGGATAGATCTCCAGGACAAGGGCTCTCACACTAGAATTGACTCTTGGGTGGTAGGGTTTTGATTCCTTTCTGGCACCACTTTTCTAAGAATTTTCTCTGGGTATTACAGGAGGTAATAAAATCCACTAGTATACTGTAATCTCTTGAATAGTTAAATGAAAAGATTTTGTTCTTGGTGTTAGAACAATGAACATGGTCCTCTTTCTGTGGGAATTCCTAATTTTCTCTCTGATGTTGTCAGTCTTCATTTATTCTTGACAGATGAGAATTGGTTAAAATCCTCAGAATTGTCTCGGCCATTATACAGCTCGCGCCAGCAAAAACTCTCGAGCCAAGTCTTTATCCACAATGCCCCTGTGTTCATTACCTCAAATCTTATTTGCCACTCTGTCAGCAAGATGCATCAGCCTTCTCTTAGCTAAGTGTTGCCTTATTTTTCTAAGTTAAGTGAGTAAGTTAAATCTTTAACCCTTAAACTTCTTTCTATCATTTTTTTCTTCTATTGTCATTATACATTACTGTATTTTCCTTCTCTAGCCACCTTTTTTCTAACCCTTTGGGTTTTTCTTTGTACCATTGTTGGTACTAGGCCCTTTCTACCTCAGGTAATCTTATCTACCATCGTTGGTAGATTTCTTCTCTTTTCTTCCTTCATCTTGTGTGTGTGTGTGTGTACAACTGTGTTTTTTGTTTTCAGTTGTATTTTTATTGTTGCCCTTCATTTTTGGATATGTCTGACAAGCCAAATATGACTGAAAAATCTCAAGACAAAACCCCCTAAGGTTATGTCAGGTTTCAAATGTTGAAAAGACTCTGATAGGAAGATGCCCAATTCTGATGGGCATCTTACTTTTGTATACTGCTTAGGGGCACCTCATTTGGAACTGGACTGTGAAATTTGTAAGGGGTTCAGTCAAAGAACCTTGGCAGAGCATCAGAACAAGCTCTTGCTCAAAGGTCTCCTTAAATCCTCCTTCAGTGAAGCCTTGTCCAAGATAGACATAAAACAGGATCCTTCAAAAAAGAAAAGCCTGTCTGTACCGACCTCACCCTTGGTTCCTGAGGCTCCCAAATGGAAATCCTCAGTTCCGCATTTTTCAGAACCCACAACCAAGGCTCCTAGATTACAGACTTGTGACTCCTCGGTACCATCAACCTCTATGGTGCCATCAACTACCTTGTTGGCACCGACACCTAAGATTACTGGCTCAGCACTGACTTCACCTATTTCAGTGCAACCTGCTACATCGGCACTGACTCAAATGTTCATCGTGCATTACAGCTGCAGTAATCACATATGGGTTTTCAGCCGGCAGGCGGTCCCTCGGCGGTTGTTTACTCTTCTGCGTCAGGAAGGCTAGAGTATAAAAGACACAGCCCTTCAGTCTTTTGCGCGGTGCCAAGCAGAAGCAGTTCCAGAATTCGAAAATTTTGGAACCGCTAAGTACCTTTTCTTACCTCAGACCGATGTCAGAAAAGTTAATAATTGTATTTCTTGTGGGAAGCAAATACCGCATAAGGATTTCCATTCCCTTTGCATACCTTGCCCCAGACCACGCAAACGCACTATCAAGCGTCGGGCAGAGCAGCACTTTATAAAATGTCGCCGGACCGCTATGGAAAAGGACCGCCAGATGAGGACCCCACACACCAAAGCAGGCTCCACGTGGTCTCTCAGTGAGAGTCCCTGACTAGCCTACCAATGTGGATAGATCTACATCCACCCATGGTGTATTTAGGCCTTCATCATCTTTCTCTATCAAGGCCAAACAGCCAAAACAACAAGGCCCAACACCTGGGCCGCCTAAGAAGCACATGCTTAAAATGGCTGAGGACCTTATCACTCTTATCAGAGGCTCCCAGGCCCCTCCGGACAAGAGACGCAGAGTAGAGGAGGTTTCTCCTAATTCTGACCAAGAATCCATTTTATCAGAACATTCTGATGCTGAAGAACACTCTTATTCCGGATGCAGAGCAGTCTATTCCTTCTGTATCCCCCTGATTTTTTCTTTTGGGAAACCTTACACTCCTTGAGAGAACACTTCCACTGGGAAGGCCAAGACTTTTCAGACTCAAGAAAGGCTTAGGAATTTCTCTGGTTACCTCAGCATAGACCTTTGGCTATTCCCCCTGTTTTGGAGGTATTGGATGATGTCTACGAGGCCTGCCTTAATCCTGATTCCCTGCCTCCTGCACCAGTTAAGGTATTACAGAGTAAATCTCATCAATTCCTCTACAAAGGCCATAATGCAGACCCTGAGACTATTTCTCAAGGCCCCAATTAAGGCCTGAAAGGGAATCCAGATCTCTAGAAAGGGGGTAAGAAGGTTTATACCTCGGCCACCCTAGCCATGAGGGCCTTAAACTGCCAGTCTCATATGATTAAATATCAACAATTACTGTTATCACAATTAAAGACCAAAATGTCACAGCCTGAACAACCAGAGTTAAAAGAGTTGCAGGATATGATGCATAGTGCAACAAGCACAATGATGCCTTAGAGGCCTATCACCGGTTCAGTCATTCGCAGACATGCATGGCTAATCTGCCAGACCATGTGAAAGCAAAAATTCTGGATGCACCTAAGGATGGTGCTAATGCTGAGGATATATAAATGGAAGAAAAGGCAAAATCTATGCAAACTGTCAAAGCTTTCTTACAGGTTCAGCCACACGCCAGTTTCAGGAATTGGGCCCTCAAAAACTGGTCCTTTCCAACCACTGACAAGCCCCAAAGAGGCAGATACAGAAGGGGCAGAGGACAACAAGCCCTATAGAGGCAGACAATGGCAATCACCAGCACCAAGAGGTGGTGACGACAGTGCAAAGCAGTACAGGAAGCAGACTCAATGACTCCCTCATTTCCATGCCAAGCAAAATTCAACTGGCAGCACCTTTGGGAGGAAAACTGGCTCTATTTGCAAACAATTGGCATATTGTCACAACAGACAAATGGATTCTGGACATAATAAACAGAGGCTACAAATTTCATTTTCACACTCTTCCAAAAATGAGAGGCATGCCAAACCTACCACAAAATCAAAGGGTAGAGGCACAACTACAAATTGCAAAGCTCCTAAACATGAGGGCTATACAAAGGTACCTACGCACCAACAAGCACAAGGTTTTTATTCAAGGCTTTTTCTGGTGCCAAGAAAAGGAAGCGACTGGAGACCCATACTGGACTTATCCGTTCTAAACACTTTTCTTCTCGTGCCAAAATTCAAGATGCTCACATTACAGCAACTCCTTCCCATGCTGGGCAAGGTTTGGCTGGTAACATTGGACCTCAAGGAGGCATACCTGCATGTCCCAATCAGACAAAGTTGCAGAAGATACCTCAGATTTCTTGCAGGTTCAAAACACTATCAATTCTCTGCATTGCCCTTTGGCTTATCTACTGCCCAGAGTATTCACCAAGTGCCTGGCATCAGTGATTGCATACTGCAGACTTCAAGGGATACAAATTTACCCTTATCTGGACGACTGCCTGATCCAAGCGGACAGCAAACTCTTACTTATGAAACACCTGGCATATGTGACACGCTTACTGCTTTCTCTGGGATACACCATCAACAAGGAGAAATCAAAGCTAACACCCTCTCAGAAAATAACCTTCCTGGGCGCCAGCTTGGACACAAACACCCAGATGGCTTAGAAAACAAGGGCAACTATCTCAATACTTCAAAATACTTGCAAAAAGTACCAGGCTTACTGCAAGGAAAATCCTGCAGGCTCTGGGATTCATGGCATCTTGCATTCTTCTTATCCCATGCTAAAGTTGCACATGAGGAAACTTCAATGGTACCTAAAAATCTATGGTCTCAACACAGTCACAGCTTGAAGCGGAGATTCCAATAATTCCCTGTCTTCAAAAGGAATTCATATGGTGGGCCCAAGCATGCCAAGTAAACACAGGCCTCCCATTCTGCAAGCCTCAAGCTGCACAAGTCATAACCACAGACGCTTCAGATTACGGGGGGCGCACATGAAGGACAGGTGCATTCAGGGCAGATGGCCCCAAAAAGAAAAGCACCTTCACATCAATCAAAAGAAATGCTGGCAGTAATAAATGCAATCTCAGCGTTCAGAGAATTCCTGCATCCAGGACAACTCATAAGAACAGACAACACCACAGTAATGTGGTACATAAACAAACAAGGAGGGACTCATTCATACCCCTTGTGCAGACTAACCATGACTCTTTGGAACCTAGCTCTGGAAAGACAGATAGAACTTCAGGCACAGTACCTGCCAGGAATGGAAAACACACTGGCAGACACTCTGAGCAGGCATATGACAGACCCTCACGAATGGAAGCTACATCCACACGTATTTACAGAGATTGTTCAAGCGTGGGGAAGGCCAGATGTAGATCTTTTTGCCTCCCACAAAAATCATCAATTAAAAAGGTTTCGCTCAAGGACCTTCCACCCAAAGGCCTGGAAAGTGGACGCTCTTTCCTTCACATGGACAACTTGGTCAGTTTATGCATTCCCACCACTACCTCTACTGCCCAAGGTACTTTTGAAAGTAAGGACAGACAAGCCGAGGATGATACTGATTGCTCCGGACTGGCCGAGACAACACTGGTATCCACTACTGAGGAGCCTAACACACACTCCTCCCTGGACCCTGCCTCTAACACCTCTACTGCTGACGCAGAACAATTTCAAAACCATTCACAGTCAGCTGAAAACTCTCAGTCTCGCTGCATGGAAAATTCCTTAACATCACATCAGACACTACTCTCCAAAGAAGTGCAGGATGTCATTTTGGAGGCCAGAAGACCATCTACTAGAAAGCTAAAATGGAAGCGGTTTTGCTGTTGGAATGAAAACGAGGGCAGGACCCTAGAAAATTGAACCTACCTCAGATTTTACAGTACCTAGCTGAACTTTTGCAAGCAATGGACTTTCATTTTCCTCAATCAAAATACATGCCTCAGCAATCTCTGCAGAATTCAACATGGATCCTCCTTTATTCTCACACCCACTCGACAGTTCCTCAGAGGGCTAAGAACATAAGACCTCCAAGGAAACAGCCAGTGCCAGCTTGGGACCTTAACTATGTACTGGAAAAATTGACATTACCTCCCTTTGAACCAGCTGCTTCAACAGAATTACAATATTTGTCCTGGAAAACAGCTTTTCTCCTGGCCATCACTTCAGCTCGTAGAGTATCTGAGTTACAGGCCCTCATGGCAGTGCAGCCATTCCTCATATTCCATCAGGACAGGGTTTCCCTTTGTACCAACCCTTCCTTTATGCCTAAGGTGGTATCTAGGGTAGCCTTAAACCAGGCCATACACCTTCCTACCTTCTACCCTAACCCTCAAAACAAAGGGGAAAGGCTGCTTCACTCTTTAGACATTCATAGGCAGCTACGTTATTACTTGGACAGAACCAAACCCTTCAGAAAATCAGATCAGCTACTCGTTTCCTATGCTGTGGGGGTCATTACTAAACAGACCATTTCCAAGTGGATTGGTCACTGCATACGCTTTTGTTATTCCTATCATGGAAAGCCTGTCCCTACTGGTATCGGACCTCACTCCACTAGGGCCACAGCCTTCCTCAGAGGAGTGCCTACTAAAGATATCTTGGAGGCAGCCACTTGGAGTTCTGTACATACCTTCACAAAACACTACCATCTGCCCTTATACTCCAGAACACGAGCAGGCTTTGCCACTGCAGTTTTGCAGGGCATTCTAGCTCAACCCAGTTCCGTATAGCACCTACCACCCTATGCATAGCTTTGGGATTCTACCCATATGTGATTACTGCAGCTGTAATGCACGATGAACATAGTACAGTTTTGTACCTACCATAAATGTAGATGTTAGGGCTATTACAGCTGCAGTACAGGTTTCCCACCCTCCTTCCCCACTTGGTAAGACCTTGGGGTCTGAATAACTATTCATACCTGCTGACTGGGTTATCCTGCTATGTTTTATTTGCTTACTTTTGTGTATTAGACTTATTTATGTATTGCCTTCCTTTTGGGGGCACCTGACATCTGGGGCAAGAAAGACTGAAGAAAATGGCGTCGGCTGTGTCTTTTATACTCTAGCCTTCCTGACGTCAGAAGAGTACGCGACAACAACCGACGCCGGACCAAGACTTTGGAATTCGGCCGACCGAGGGACCGCCTGCCGGCTGAAAACCTATATGTGATTACTGCAGCTGTAATAGCCCTCGAACATCTACATTTATGGTAGGTACAAAACTGTACTTTTCAATCTACCCTCTTGGCACTGAAACCTATATTAGAAGTGCCCAGGACAAGATATTCTCCTACAATAGATCCCTATGTAGGACAAGTACCAAGTCCATTTTTAGAACACCCTGCATCTCCTTCGGCCCTTTCAAAGGGGTCCTCCAGGAGCCTCTCAGAACTGGATGTCATTAGATTGGTAGATCAGCCGTTACTGGCCAGAGGTATCCCTGTCCCTCTACATCCCCTTTTCCCATCTGGATCAGGATCTTTTCTCCTGAGACTCCTAATTATCTTCCTCCGACTATGACTGCAGTTTCAGAGCCCAGCACTTTGATACCCCTGACAACAGCTGCTTCAGTGCTGTTAGGTGTATACACCTCAGTACCAGAAGTTGCCCTGACCACTTTGGTTCCTGTTTCAGAGCCAATTGAGTCTTGGGGTTGATACCCCTCCATCGGTTCCATGGTTCCTGGGTCAGCACCAACTTTGGGTATGGTGCCGATCTTGGTTCCAGAAATCTTGACAATTGTGGGTCCTTCCCTGGCTCCAAACTTGGAGGGCATCTCCTCGGAGCAGAGTGTGACTTCTGTTCTGAGGTGGTCTTTCTTGGTTCCGGGCTCCCACTCTTCTTCAGGGGGTACCACCTTTCAGGTTATGGAGAGGGCCTTGGCCTCCACAGGCTCCCAACTGGTCCCACCCATTTTGAAGTGCCATGTTTCCCTTTCTTCTGGTCCAGCATTGACACCTATCTCTACAACAGGACAGCAAGCACCGAAGCTTCAAGTTACCCATGTACAGGGTTCTTCTTCAGTGCCCTCCCCAGAGATTCCCACTGAGGAGCCACCCCGAAAAAGAACTTGCAAGAGGAAGCATCTGGATTCCCCTGACGAATCCATCATGGAAGACATGGATTTCGATAAAGGGGAGGGTTCCCCATGGTCACCCCCTGAGGATGCCTTTTGGAGACATCCTAGAGATTTTGAAACAGAGGAGTAACTGGAAGTCCCAAGACCCATCTTCAGAGGAAACCGTGTACCTACAAGCCTTTGGTGCTCACCTGTCTACCTCCTGGATATCTCCAGCCAATGATGACTTGGTAAAACTAAGGCAGCATGCTTAGAAGGCTCCTGATACCATAGAGCCTATCCCCCAGAGACCAGACAAAATATTATCCCTACCAGAAGACCACCAATGTTGGGCAAAGGGTTTGTCAGTAGATGCCGAAGTGGTGGTGGCAGCCACTAAAAAGGAACTAGCTGGCACCACCACTTTGGCATCTACTGACAGAGCCTATCCATCAGAGACCAGGCAAAATATTATCCCTACCAGAAGACCACCAATGTTGGGCAAAGGGTTTGTTAGTAGATGCCAAGGTGGTGGTGACAGCCACTAAAAAGGAACTAGCTGGCGAGAGACCCTCTGTTCATCCTCCTAACAGGGAGTCCAGGACAGTGGACAGATCTATGCATAGGTCCTTGAATTTTATGGCACATTTTACAAGACTCCAGAGACCTGATTAAGGAATTATCAGAAACTCTAGCTGGGGCTGTGTCCAGAGAGGTACAAGATAAGATTGCCTTGCAGCTAGCCATCCTGGAGCCTATTTCATACTTGTCCATGCGACTTATTGCCCATGCAGTCAAAAGAATGACTAGGGCAGCGGGTTCCAGTGTTGCCATTAGGCAACATGCCTGGACGCACTTGTGTGACTTCATGGAGCCTGTCAAGTCTTCATTCAACAAGTTCCATTTGATGGTTCTTCCCTGTTTGGCCGTAGGGTTAAAGGACACACTCGCCAGATGTGAAAAGGATGATAAGACCCTGTCTGCTGTGGACATTCATTTTTCTGCTCCTCGATCATTTTCAAGGAATCAGAGGAGTGGGAAAATGTAGTTCAAAAAGTCTCAGGGTCCTTTCCATGACACACATGGCAGCAGTGCCCCTCATGGAAGATGCCAACCCTGAGGCAGAGGTGGCCCACAAAACCTGGGGCCCAGAGGTTTTCTCTGGACGAGCCCTATCAGCGCTCCTGAAAGGAGGCCCGACTGCTTACCTCTGGAAGCAGTCCAGGGAAGACTTTCTCTGCACCTGTCAGCCTGGCGTCAACAGATTCATGGGTGCCAAAGATCATTGCCAGAGGCTACAGTATCCCCTTCAGTTCAACTCCCACTCTCAAACTAAAATCCAAGATGTTCCACCCCATCAAAGGGATCATGCTGCCCAAGATTATCACAGGCTGCTTCAAAAAAAGAGTCATCCAAGATGTCCTACCAGACCAGCTAAAATTCATATTCTACTCAAGATTGTTTTTAGTGCCAAAAAGACAGGGGACTGGGAGCCAGTACTAGACCTCAGCCTTTTTAGCAAATTTGTCCAGCAGACAAAATTCTGGATGGTCACGGTTCAGTCTATCGGGATGTGCTCTATAGACCTTCAAGATGCATATCACATAAAAATAGGCAAGCGCTCAAGAAGGTTTCTCCGCTTTTGGCTAGGAGCCAGTCATCATCAGTTCAGAGCGATACCATTTGGTCTCACCACAGCCCCAGGGTGTTCACCAAATGTATGGTGGCCGTCACAGCTCACGTGAGATTACAGGGATTCTGGGTGTTTCCTTATCTAGATGACTGGCTCTTCACCACCCCTGATTCAAAACTTGGACTTTGTTACACATCTATTCAGACACCTCGACATAACAGTAAACTACAAAAAATCTCAGCTGTCTCCCGCTCAAGACTTGGAGTACATCAGGACATGGCTAGATACAGGCTCCTGCATAGCCTCTCTACCACTTCACAGGCTCCAGAAAGTAAGATGTCAAGTTCAATCCATATTACCAAGGTGAAAAGTACCTGTTCTCCTTGTTCTGCAAATGCTGGGTTCCATGGTAGCAGCTATCACCTTAGTTCCCATGGGACGGTTTCATATGAGAATACTTCAATGGTTTCTGGCCTCATAAAGGTCCATTTTTACTCACCCAATTTTAATAACACAAACTTGCAAGAAAGACCTGTCTTGGTGGATGGAGTCAGAAGAGTTACTGATGGGATGACCCTTTGTTCCCCCCCAACCAAAGGCTATAGTGACCATGGATGCCTCCGAGATGGGGTGGGGGGCATTATCTGGAAAAGACGGTCCAAGGTGCTTGTTCTCCACAAGAGTCTTACTTGCACATCAACATCCTGGAGATGAGAGAAGTGCTGTCAGCATTGCAAGCCTTTCAGAATGTTCTTCCTCCAGGAATGGTTGCAGTCCAATTGGACAACATGTCGGTAGTTTGGTACATCAACAAACAAGGGGGAACCAAATCCTACCCCCTCTGCCGGGAAGCTCTCAGAGTTTGGCAGTGGATGACATCTTCCAACAGTTTTTTTGTGGCAAGCACATCCCGGGGAGTTCCAATGTGATAGCGGACAAGTTGAGCAGATGAATATTACTGCCTCATGAGTGGTCTCTGAATCCCATAGTGGCAAAACAGATATTTTGCCGATGGGGTGAACCTTGCTGTGACCTATTTGTCTCCCTGATAAACAACAAATGCACCACATACTTTGCCCTACTCCCTCCAAAGGGAGAGTCCCCCAGAGATGCACTCTTTCTAGATTGGCCCCAGGGTGTTCTGTATGCATTTCCCTTTTTCTGAAAAAAGTCAAAAGGTTGAGATCCAGAGTAATCATCATTGCTCCGTTCTGACCCAGGCAAGTTTAATTTCCCTTGGTATGGCCTCACTTGATTCACTGACCTTGGATTCTGGACCCGGCTCCAGATCTACTTTCACATCCCCAAGGGCTGTTACACTCGGACCTTCAATCCCTCAAGCTCATGGCTTGGTTCCTCCAATTCCAATAATCGTCAGGCAATCTACTAGTACTCCCCCTGTCAGAAAAATTCTTCTGGATTCTCATAGACCATCCACCAGGAAGTCATATGACAGCAAATGGAAAAGATTCTCTCTTTGGGCTTCTGAGAATAATCTAGATCCCTTTTCAGTTCCTGTTGAAAAAATCTTAGAATTTTTGGTGGCTCATTTTAATCAAGAGGCAGCTGCCTCTACCGTCATAGTTACTCTAGCAGCTATCTCTAATTTTCACAATGGTTATGGTGACCAATCCCTAATCTCCCATCGCTTATGTAAAGTTTTTCTTAAAGGACTTCTTCGTATAATACCCCCATTCAAGGACCCATTACCACCATGGGTTCTTACTTTCATTTTGCAACATTTGGTATTACCTCCCTTTGAGCCAGCAGCCACTTGTCAACTCAAATTCCTCTCCTAGAAAACCCTTTTTCTAGTCGCCATTACCTCTGCAAGAAGGGTTTCATAAATACAGGCACTTTGTGCAAAACAGCCATATATAATTTTCCATACGGATAGTGTGTCCTTGAGAACTAATCCTTCCATTCTTCCTAAGGTGGTCTCCAAATCAAACATCAGCCAGTCCATTCATTTACCAGTTTTCTTTCCAAATTTCTCTAACAAGGGTGAATACTCTCTACATATGCTAGACGTTCACAGACAGTGGAGATTTTATCTGGACAGGACTAAGGCTGATGGATCTTCAGAACAACTGTTTGTTTCCTTTTCAGGACCAAGTACTGGTAAGCCAGTTTCCAATGTGACCCTGTCGAAATGGCTAAGAGATTGCTTCACCTTTGTTTATGATCATAACAGTCATAAGTTACCTGCTCCTGTAAGGGCACACTCAACCAGATCGATAGTCACTTCAGCTATTTTTCATTCCAAGGCTTCTCTGGATGAAATATGTGCTGCAGCCACTTGGGCAACACCTCATATCTTTATCACTCATTACAAATTGGATATGGTCTCCAGGGGAAGAGCATCATTTGGTTCTATGGTGCTTGGGAATATCCTTCTGTAAGGCCACCCAGGCTAAAGGTAGCTGGGGATTCTGTCCCATCTGTCAAGAATAAACAAAGATTGACAACATCAGATAAAGAAGGTATGTACTCGCCATAATGTTCCATCTGTGTTGTCAATCTTCATTCATTCTTGACATCCCTCCCTTCTTACTCCCTCCTTTCGGATATCCTGGAGGATTGTACTCTTGTCCTTGGCTTATACTAGGGTTTTTACCTTGGACATAGCTTCTTCTCTATTGTTGTTATTATTATTATTATTATATTAGATACTTCATCTTGCTTCAATTTTGCAAATTCAGTCTGAGGTAATGAACACAGGAGCATTGTGGGTAGAGATTTGGCTCACAAGAGCTTTATAATGTCCGAGCCAGTTCTGGGGATCAGAACATATTCCCATTTGTCAAGAATGAACGAAGATCAACAACACAGATGGAACGTTATGGTGAGTACATACTTCTTTTTTCTATCTGTGTAAATTGCTCATTCTGATCTGGCATATTTAAGTTATTTATTTAACATTTGTTTACTGGGAAAGTCCGATTTGGAATGAGGCCAGTTTTCAGCGGAGGCTCAGGGTGAAATGCTCCAGATGCATGTCTTTATAATGTGGGAGAAAACCGGAGCACCCGGTGGAGACCCACACGGATGCATGGAGGACACGCAGACTCTGCACAGAAGGCACCCTAGTCAATAATTGAACCAGAGAACCTCTTGCTGTGAGGCAACAATGCAACCTCTGCACCACTGCGCATATTCTTTTGTTAAAGCTCATTTGTCAGCCATGTCTGCCTGTCTGCCACTGGATCCACTTTTTTCTAGATTTGAGGTGAAATAGTTTCTAAAAAGTGTCCTTCATATTAGGCATCCAAGAATACCCATTCCTCCTTAATTATGAATTATGTTCCTGAAAAACTGACACAGCCACCTTTTGAACCAGCAGCTTTTTCTAATTTGAAACTGTGTACCTGGAAAACTGTATTTGGTGGATCTGACTTCTGCTAAAAGAGTCTCTGAACTTCAGACTCTTATGGCCATTCCTTCTTTTTTAGTTTTCCACAGAGATGGTGTCTTTTAGAACCAATCCTACATTTATACTTAAGGTAATCAGTGATGTATCTCTGAATCAGACAGTCTGTCTTTCTTCATTTCCTTCTCCAAAAAATAACAGTGAAAGTATTCACCATTCTTTGTATTTGCATAAACAGCTCAGTAACTACTTGGATAAGATTAAAGATGTTAGAAAATCTGAACAACTTTTTTGTTTCTTCTCAGGACAAAAAAATGGTTTGGCAGTTTCCAAGCAAACCATTTCTCCTTGAATTTTTAAAACTATTTCTTTTCATTACTCTTTTCATGGGAAACAGCTTTTTACTTCTGTTTGATTTCATTCTGATTAAGCAGTTGGCTCTTTTGGACTTTTTTAAGGATTTCAATGCTAGATCCATTCCGGAAGCTGTTACTTTGACTTGTGTGCATATTTTTACTAAGTACTACAAGTTGGATGTGATTTCAAGGGCCAAAGCAGATTTTGCTAGGTCCATCCTGCATTTTTTTTTTTGGCGGGTTTCTGAGTTCTCTTTCTTTCTCTCATTCTTTGCAGTAAGTTTAGTACTCTGCCTATAGTAAGGAATACTGCAACAACGATTAAGGAAGGACATAGTACAGTTATGCAAGAATGTACCATAACAGGAGACGTCCTATTTATAACTGTTGCAGTATTTCTTCCCTCTCTCCTGTTTTTTCTCTTTTTTCATCTGACCAATGGGGCTTCTTTTCTTTCTGGATGTACATATGCCATGTTCTTTTATTCCTCGCCTTCTACTCCTGTTCTTCTAGGGCGATTCAATTCTGAGGGTTTTTACGCTCATACATCACTTATGTAACTTGCAATTTGGATGTAGGACATACATCTGATATATGGCAGGTCTCTGGCTTTAGTATGCTGGCTGGATATACATCTACCCTTGGCAGATATCCCTATAGTAAGGAATACTGTAACAGTGATAAATAAGATATCTACTGATGTCCATCTATTCCTATGTTGTATTATTTATTACACAGGGGATTCCCTGCCATAAACGATCCCAACATCCAGCCAATATTTAAAAGCCTTTTACCACTGCTAGGTATGTGGGACATTGCATGTAGTCTCAAGGCAGGCATTGAACATAAAAGTGACATCTGCACATACCATCCCCAGAACTTCTCTGCCACCAGGCTGAATGCTGTCTTCAACTGTCGGTCTGCACGCCCAAGTTGTTGGTTGCTGTACAAGTGTGTTCAGATAGGTGCCCCATTGTTTTTTTTCTTTTCCTATTTACTTTTAGTACTGCTTTTCTGTCTGAGGTTATGTCATCCAGGAAAGGCAAGTGCCATTGTGGAAGACAAATTCCACATAAAGATTCCCATAACAAGTGCCTGTTTTGTTTAGGCCTTAATCACGACCATGAGTCTTGCTCTGTATGTCAGGTGTTTGTTCCCAAAGCTCTGCATAGCCACCTTCATTCTCAATATTTTCTTAGAGAATCAAAGATTTAAGAGGTTGGCACACAACATTATGAAGAATGCATGGGGCCCTTCTGCTGAGCCTGCGAAGAAGGCCAAGAAGCTCTGGCCTGAAGCTTTGCCTGTGCCTCCCATTCCAGATGTCCCTCTCGAGGTCAGAGAAGGCCCGGACACCCGTTCAGAATCTGGCTTAAATTCCTCTGTGGGAACCGGAGTGGAAGCCATCAGGGAGTCAGCCACTGGCATGTTCTCAGAGGTGTTGCAGACAACCATTTTGGATGAGCGGATGGAACCTAGGCTCATAATATCATAAAGCCCTCGAGGTATTCCTCAGATTTTGGTTTGGGGGGAAGTGCCTATGACTGTTATAGAATGCAGGCCTACATCGGGTCCCTCCACCTTCTGTAAGGCTGTGGTGCCCCTTAAAAAGAAGAAAAGAACAAACACCTTCCTGCTTCTCAGGAATATCTGCCTGACTGGTAGGCCTTCACACAAGGATTATTTAATGCTTGTATGGCTTTAAAGCCTTCCACTGGTGTTTCCCTTCCTAGCGCACCTTCTACATCCCCTCAGAAAAGGTTTAGGGAGCAAGTTTTATCTGAGGATGAGGATTCCTCAGAGGATGAGTCTGTGGCATACTCTGCCCAAATTTCTTCCCCATTGGAGTATGCATCACCTGAGCAGGAGTCCAAAGGAACTGAGTCTCCTGGTGAAGACAGCACCTTTGGGGACACTATTGCTAGAATGAGGTAGTTTCTCAAGTGGGACTGCTCACAGGACACTGATGTGCAGAGGAGATACTATGATTTACTCCAGATGTGGTCACCCTTTCCCTCTGCTGTGCCATCAATTCTGCCAGCCTTTCTGGACACTTTCTCTTTTGCTTCTAAGAGTTCAGACTCAACCTCCTGCCCCCAAACACCCAGATAGGTTCTATAAAGTTCTAGAGGACTCCAAATTCCTTTATAAATGCCCTGCTGCAGATCCAGTAGTTGTTTCTGTAGCTACTAATAAGCCATCTAGACTTTTGCCTTCCACTTTTCTTTTCCCTTCCGACAAGGAGAGTAAAACCATGAAAAGGCTGGGGAGTGTACACTTCAGCTTTTCTTAACTTTCAAACCCATATGAATAAGTATGTTTTGGCCTTTCTTTCTCAGGCCTCTCAGCTTCTATCTGATCTTCCATATTCAGATGTTAAGTCTCAGTTTTCCTCTGTTTTGGGGGCATCTTTTCAAGAGGTAGTCCACTCATTTAGATGCAGTCATGTTGCTGCTGTGACATCCTCCAAGACTGCTGCCTCTTTTTCTGTGTTAAGGAGATACTCCTGGTTAAGGTTCCAACCTCTTCCTGAAGACTTCAATCTTATCCTTCTGTGAAAGCTCACCTTTCAATCTCTTGGAAGGTGGATGCACCATTAGATAATAATGCCTTGTTTGGTACTGCAGCTGCTACCTTGTTCAATTCCCTGCAGGAGAAAGGTAAAGAGTTGCAGGATTTAAAATGTATCTTTGTCTTCAGTTCTCAAATTTCAAAGGCACAACTCAGTTAAGACTGCTCTTGTCAGGAAACAATCTCAAACTCCCCCTTCCAGAGGTAAAAGGGGTGTCAGGAAGCCTGCTCCTTTAAAACCCTGTCAGCCTTCTTCTTCTCAAAAGCAGCCTTTTCCAGACAAGCCAGGGTAGTCTGTGGCTACCTGGCTCCCTATGGTCTCATTCCCCTCTCTCAGCACCTTACTCTCTCCCTTCCAGTCTGGGAACACATCACTCACGATTCATAGGTTCTATCTATTATCCACAAAGAATATTTCATGGCTTGGAAAGCTCTTCCTCCTTTCATGGTAATTCCGCAACCACCTCAAAAACAATTTATTTTCTTCTCCAAGAGTTGATATCCCAGGGACTATCCGAGAAGTTCTACTCTCTCAAAGGGGAAGAGGTTTCTACTCAAGGATGTTCCTGCTTCCCTGGAAAGATGGTCCATGAAGACTCATTCTGGGCCTTTCTCACCTTAACACCTTCCTAAAGCTCCCAACCTTTCATATGCTTTCCTTCAAAACTCTTTTTTCTGTTATTTCCTTGCATTTTCAGTTCTATGCTTTGTCCTTTGGTCTCTCTATGACACCAAGGATATTTACAAAATGTTTAGCTCCTGTGATTGCTTTCTGCAGACTCCAGGGTATACAGGTCTTCCACTGTCTAGACAACCTGTTGCTACAGGCACCCCTCCCTGAGACCTTGATTTACAATCGTCTGTTTACTACTACTCTTCTGTAAGGGTTAGGATTCATGGTTAATTACAAAAAAATCCATGCTCACCCCTTCACAGGACATCTTCCTGGGGTGCAGGATTCAGACAGATCTCATGTTGGCCCCTCTTCCTCCACAAAAAAATTCTGTCTCTAGTCATTTACTTCCAAGACCTTCTTTCTCTGCAGTTCTTGACAGCCAGAAAGTTTCTCAAGCTTTTAGGCTTCATGGCTTCTACTATCCCCATGCTACCCCTTACCAAACTCCACATGAGAACATTTCAGTTTCATCTGAAATCAGTTTGGATGCAGCATGCTCACCCATTGGAGTTTGTTGTCCCTGTACTCCCTTGCCTAAAGAGGGAGCTTCTTTGGTGGACTCAGCAGATTACCCAGAATCCAGGCATGCCTTTACATTCTCCCCTACCAGTTCAAGAGTTGTTAACAGATACCTCAGACATGGGTTGGGGACAGCCTTTGCGTCCATGAAGATGCAAGACCTATGATCTCCTTCACAAAGGAAGGAACACATAAACATAAAAGAGATGATGGCTCTTCTGCTGGCTGTTCAGGCATTTCATACTCTTCTTCGTCCAGGACCTCTAAAATTGTTTACAGACAACACCACAGTTCTATGGTGTGCAAACAAATGGGGGACAAAGTCTTACCTTCTTTGCAGGCTAGGTGTTTTGGCATGAGAATTGGCAACTCGGTACCAAGTCACTCTGCAGGCAGTGTACATCTCTTCCAATCAAAATGTTGTGGTAGACACTCTGAGTAGATCTGTGACTCAGTCCCATGAATGGATGCTTCACACGGATGTGTTTCTGGACATTCTCAACCAGTAGGATACACCTCAACTAGATCTTTTTGCCTCCCCTTTAAACAGACAACTCCCAAAGTTTTATGTCAGAGTTCCAGGTCCTCTGATATGGAAGGTGGATGCCCTATCAATCTCTTGGAAGGGGATGTTTCTGTATGTACCCCCTTCCCCTCTTATTCAGAAAGTTCTACTGAAGATTCAACAGGATAAACAAAAAATCTTGCTGGTGACTCCCTTTTGGCCAAGACAACATTGGTTCCCTCTTCTGCATTTAGCCCAGGGCAATCATCACAAGTTACCTCACAGGTGGATTTCCTCACACAAGACAAGGCATCACTCATTCACCCTCAGTTGTCAACTCTGCAACTCACACTGTGGGTGATAAACTTCTGATTCCTTTTAGACACCTTTTCTCTGAGGACATGATTAGGGTGTTTCAGGAGGCTAGGAAACCCTACTTATCTAAATGGAAGATGTTTTCTATCTGGTGCCTTTCTCGTAACCTAGACCAACTAAATGTGGACATTCCTTTGGTTCTAGTTACTTGTGTGAACTTTTGAAGTCTGGGTTATCTTATCCTTCTGTGAAAGCTCACCTTTCAGCTATTTCTGCATGTCTGCCTCTGTCTTCCCCCTTAGGTCTCCAGATTGGGGGTTAAACTTTTCCTTAAAGGCATCCATATTTGACCTCCTAGGAAACCTGTTCCTTCTCCCTGAGATCTTAATTTTTTTTGGAAAAGCTCACGTTGGCTGCTTTTGAGCCTGCAGCAACAGTTACCCTGCAGTATTGTACTTAGAAGACTGTATTTCTATTTGATGTTCATCATGTTTCACTGTTGCAGTCATCACAGTTGGGTTATCCCGCTGGCAGGCTACCTGCAGTCGGCTCGAGTTCCAAAGTCTTGGTCTGGCGTCAGTTGCTGTCACCTCCTCCCTGACGTTAGTGCACCAGGGATATAAAAGTTGCAGCCGACGCCATTTTCTTCAGTCTTTCTTGCCGCAAGAAGCAAAAGCAGTTTGCAAATGCCGGTCGGCCGACTCCTGAGATTTTCAAATTCGAATTTCAGATCCGAAGTCTTCAGTAAAGTTAAGTACCCCATTGGGGAAACTTTTTTCTTGCTCCAGACTGATGTCAGAAAAAGTTAATAATTGTATTTCTTCTGGGAAGCAAATACCTCATAAGGATTTTCATTCTTACTGTATTCCTTGCCTAGGCCCTGACCACGACGTTGCTAGTTGTCGGTTTTGTGCTAGATTTAACCAACGCACTATTAAGCGTCGGTGCGATTTTGCATTTCATTACTTTGGCAGAAGATTCAATTATATAATGCCATCGGGACAGCCAACTACCAGAGTTTATGAAAAGCGCAAAGAAAAAGAAAAGGACAGGCATCCGAGATCCAAAACCGATGACGAGGCTTCTGTTAAGCCTGTCGCTGGTTCTTAGTGAGGTGCTTTTGCAGCCCCTGACGCCCGCTACCTCAGAGCCACAGGCCACTTCTGACTCCCACGTGGAGCCGACCAGGCCGCTAGAAACTCAAGGTACTGGACACTCGGAAACTATTCCCTCAGATGGGTCTGGAGCCGCTGAGCAGGCATCAGCTTCTGAGGGCGTTTTCAGACCTACACAGTTGTATGTAAAGCCAACTTCAGCTTCAAAGGCAAAGACTAAAACAACTCTAAAGACAAAGAAACAAGTACAGCATTCTCCTGGACAGGCCTCCATACCTAAAAAACAGATGCTTAAAATGGCCAAAGACCTAATTACTTTGATCAGGGGTTCCCATCCCTCTCCTGATAAGAGGCCTAAGCAAGAGATAGAATATGGATCTTCAGATCAGGTTTCTATTTCCTCTGATTCCACTTCTGAACAGGAATATTCCCTTCCTCCCTATGAGGATTCTGATGCTGAAGAATCTATCCCTTCAGCCTCTCCTCCTGAGGATTATTCTTTTGGGGAGACCCTGCATACTATGAGGGAGCATTTCCACTGGGAAAGCCAAGATTACTCAGAATCCAAGAAAAGGCTCAGAGACTTCCTTTTATTACCTCAGCACAGGCCCCTTGCTATTCCTCCTGTTTTAGACATTGTAGATGATGTCTGTCTCCTGACTCTTTACCACCAGCTCCTGTTAAACCAGACAGATACTACAGGGTTCCTGATTCACATACATTTCTTTACAAAAACCCTGCTGCTGACCCAGAATCTATTTCTCAGGGTCCCAAGGGGGTCAAGGCTTCCACTGCAAAAAACCCAATCCCCTCTGATAGGGATTCAAGGGCCCTGGACAGATGGGGGAAAAGATTTATAGTTATGTTAGGAACCTGGGTGGTAATTCCCAGATATGCTCAGAATTAGTCCAAAATGACAAAAAATACACCGAACCCACAGACATTGCCAACATCCTAGCTGACAGGTTCAGTGCAAACTAGCAGAGTGCTGCCCCCTGACATCTCAGATGCTCAGGTAAGAGCCGCCTCCAAAGCAAAAACACAGCATCAATGGGACCAGATGGTGTCACATGAACTCAAAGAAGAGCTAAACCCAAACATAAAACTACTGTTCAATCTCAGCCTTACTACAGGATATGTGCCCAAAGAGTGGCGTACAGCAACAGTGGTCCCTCTCCATAAAGGTGGTGCCTCGACGGATCCTGGAAACTATCGCCCCATAAGCCTGACTAGCTTGGTCTGCAAAGCTATGGAAAGGATCATCATGGACCTCATAAATAAAGATATTGGGGACCTACAAACACTGGATCCTACCCAGTTCGGCTTTGTTAAGGGCAGATCCTGCCTCTTAAACCTGGTTGATTTCTTTGAAACAGTCACCAAGGCCATTGACGAGGGAAGGTGGTCCACACAGCCTACCTGGACCGATACAATACCCCACTGGCATTATAGATAAGCTCACCAGCTTAAATATAAACCCCTATGTCACTAGATGGATTGCAAACTGGCTCAAGGACAGAACCCACATGGTTAGAATTGCTGGAGCCATGTCAGACTCAAACCAGTTACAAGTGGTGTCCCACAAGGCTCAGTCCTGGGACCTCTTATATATTTCTCGGAGGTACAGGCCAGCACGGAAGGACTGTGGCTGACCAAGTTCGCAGATGACTGCAAACTGGGTGCAATAATCGACTCTCCAGCCGACACAAGCATCCTCCAAAAGGGCCTCATAGAAACAGACAACTGGTGCCAGTGCCATGGCCTCAAGCTAAATGCCAAAAGTGTATAGTCATCCCTTTGGCAAAAACAAAGTGCCCACAAATTACCACATAGGTGGAAATCCATTAAGTACAGAAGAAGTAATTAGGGACCTGGGGACCCAAGTTGATAGCAATCTCTCATTTGACAACCACGTGGCCAAAGTGGTTAGAAAAACATTTTATATAGCCCACCTAATCATGAAGGATTCACATCTAGATTAGGGAGGTCATCTCTTTACTCATCCCTCATCAGGCCCATAATTGAGTACAATGCTCCTTTTGGGATGTACCTTACCAGACACCTGCAGCAACTGGAAAGACCCCAAAAGTACCTCACCAAGAGGATCAAAGGGCTCAAACAGATGCCATATGCTGCCCGGTTAAAGAAACTCCAGCTCTACTCAGTGGCATACCGCCTGTTCAGAGGCGATCTGTGCCTGACGTATAAAGCCATGTCCAACCCGCAATTAATGGACATGCTGCACCTCAGAAAATCCAAATCCCAAGCTCGAGCTACTACGCCGAGACTTGAACCTCAGCACTGAAATAAATAGGACATGCTGGAGGGACAGATTCATAACCCAGAGGCTCCCTTCACTCTGGAATAAAATCCCAGTCCAGGTTAGGCAGAGTCCCTCATTGACTCTCTTCAAGAGGAATCTTGATGAGTGGATGGGAGATCGCAGGTTTACCCCGGGTATCACTTCTGTGTCACTGTTAGATAGAGGCACAGTATACTAACCTCGAAAAAGGGCATAGCAAAATAAATTTAAAATGGGTGGCGAAAGCCAAACACATTCTGGCTAGGCTTATAAATGCCCTAGGGCAGATAGCCTAGTATGAACCTATGAACCTATGAACCTATACTTCTGCTACCTTGGCTGTAAGAGCTTTAAATTGTCAGTTTCATATGCTTAAATATCAACAATATCTTATGTCACTGCTTAAACAGAAAATGTTGGCAAATTCAGAATGTGCAGAAAACAAAGAAATGCAGATTTATTGCATGCAGCTGAACAAGTGGGAAAGCATACTTTGCAATGTGGTTTTGATTCTCGGCCTCCTTCAGGGCCGCAGTTACAGGTTCTGTCATTAGGAGACATGCTTGGTTAAAAGAACAGAATCTGCCCGATCATGTTAAAGCAAAACTATTAGATGCTCCATTACAACATGATACCTTGTTTGGTGTTAAAGCAGAAGAGGTGTTGAAGAAAATGGAGGACAAAGCTAAATCTATGCAAACAGTGAAGGATTTCTTACAGGTACAGCCTCCCAGATTTAGCAGGAACTGGCCTACAAAGAATTGGTCCTTTCCAGTGTCAGACAGGCCACAAAGAGGCAGATACAGATGCCCCAGAGGCAGATCACAGCCCCAAGGCTCATACAGGCCTAAACAATGGGGTGCT
Source organism: Protopterus annectens (assembly GCF_019279795.1). NCBI lineage: Eukaryota > Metazoa > Chordata > Ceratodontiformes > Protopteridae > Protopterus > Protopterus annectens. The sequence continues at coordinate 553,849,796 of NC_056732.1, forward strand.
TTTACCTCCAAAAGTGGAGAGGAAAAATCACAGCCATACAGGAAGCAGTCTCAATGACTTCCCCCTGCCAGCACCAAGCACTTATCTTCTGGCAGCTCCTTTGGGGGGAAAACTAGCACTTTTTTCACAAAATTGGCACATGATCACCCAGGACAAATGGGTCTTAAATATTGTATCTCAAGGTTACAGGTTCCACTTTCACACCCTGCCAAGGTCAAACGGTATGCCAGACCTGCCACCCAATCAATGGGCAGAGGCACAAAAACAAGTTTCATCTCTCATGGACATGAGAGCCATTCAGCAAGTACCACAGCAAGAGAAGGGACAAGGATTTTATTCAAGGCTCTTCTTGGTACCCAAAAAGGACAAAGCCTGGAGACCAATACTGGATCTGTCTATCCTAAACACATTCCTGGATATTCCAAAATTCAAAATGTTAACTCTGCAGCAGTTTCTACCCATGCTGGGCAAGAAGGCTTGGCTTGTGACTTTAGACCTAAAAGAGGCATACCTGCATGTCCCAATCAGACAATCATGCAGAAGATACCTCAGATTTATAGCTGGCTCAATTGCACTACCAATTATCTGCACTGCCCTTTGGCTTATCTACTGCACCCAGGGTCTTCACAAAATGCCTGGCACCAGTAATTGCATTTTGCAGACAAAGAGGAATACAAATATATCCTTACTTGGACGACTGCCTTATTCAAGCAGAGAACAAGGACATTCTACTACAGGATGTGGCATTTGTAAAAAGATTACTAACAGCTCTAGGGTACACAGTAAATGAAAAGAAATCAAAACTCGTACCCTCTCAAGAGATAATATTCCTGGGTGCAAGCTTAAATACAACTGCCCAGATGGTTTATCTCACGCCAGACAAACACCGACAACTGACTACCTATTTCAAAATGTTGGCAACAAAGACCCAGTTATCTGCAAGAAAAATTCTGCAGGCTTTGGGCTACATGGCATCCTGCATTCTACTAATTCCATATGCAAGACTGCATATGAGGAAACTTCAATGGTATCTAAAAAGTGTTTGGACTCAACATTTCCAGAGCCTGGAAACAATTAACCTCATTCCCTGCCTGCAACAGGAGTTTCGATGGTGGGCAAAAGCCTGTCACCTCAACACAGGACAGCCATTCACCTTACCCACAGCCAGGCAGACATTGACAACAGATGCATCAGATTATGCCTGGGGGGCCCATATGGCAAGAAGATGTATTCAGGGCACATGGTCTGCAAGTCAAATGCATCTACATATCAATCAAAAAGAGATGCTAGCTGTTCAGAATGCCCTGACAGCCTTCAAGGATATACTTCATCCAGGACAACTACTGATAAAGACAGAAAATGCTACAGTCATGTGGTACATAAACAAGTAGGGGGGCATGCATTCCTACCCCCTCTGCAGACTAGCCATGAACTTGTGGGACACAGCACTGACTTACCAAGTACATCTGCAAGCACAATTCCTGCTAGGAAGGATAAATACTCTGGCAGATGAACTAAGCAGAAACCTAATGGATCCCCACGAGTGGAAATTGGATCCACAAGTCTTCAGCATGATAACAAGGAACTGGGGATGCCCGGACATAGACCTATTTGCCTCCCCTCACAACTGCCATCTACAGAGATTCTGCACAAGGACTTATCACAAGCAAGCATGGAAAGTGGATGCTCTATCTTTCAGCTGGAAAAACCTAACAGTATATGCCTTTCCTCCTCTGCCTCTCCTCCCCAAGGTACTCCTCAAGGTCAGACAAGAGAAGCCAAAAATGATACTGATTTCCCCCAGACTGGCCCCGCCATTACTGGCACCCAATCCTAAAGAGCTTGTCTCAATGCCCATCTTGGACATTACCTCAGATTCCTCACTTATTGACCCAACAAGACAATATGATACTGCACAGCCAACTCAGGACCTTAAACCTGGCAGCATGGTGAATAATGTAGCAATTCAAGGCACACCTCTCTCTAAAGCAGTGATGGATGTTATTTTGTAGGCCAGGAGGCCTAGCACCAGAAAATCTTATGCAGAAAAATGGAAGAGATTCTGTGCTTGGAACCAGGCACAAGGTGTTGACACGACTGTTCCAAATATTCCCCAGATTTTGCAATACTTAACTGAGATGCTGGATAAAGGCCTTTCCTTTTCATCAATTAAAATTCATGCCTCTGCCATTTCAGCTCATTACAATACAGAACCACCTATTTTTTCATCCATTACTAAGGTAGTACCTCAGAGGGGTCAGAAACATAAGACCTCCAAGGAGAGCACCAATACCTGCATGGGACCTCAACTATGTCTTGGAAAAACTCACACTGCCTCCGTTTGAGCCAGCCTCTGCAGCTGATATAAAATTCTTATCCTGGAAAACAGCTCTGCTCCTAGCAATTACTTCTGCGGGACGAGTCTCAGAGTTATAGGCACTCATGGCTGTGGAACCTTTTATCATTTTCCATCCTGACAGGGTTTCTCTAAGGACAAACCCTACATTTATGCCTAAGATAGTGTCCAGTGTGGCCCTTAACCAAACAATTCATTTGCCTACTTTTTACCCAAACCCACAGAATAAGGGTGAGAGACTTCTGCATTCTTTGGACCTTCACAGGCAGCTATGCTTCTACTTGGACAGAACCAAAGCTTTCAGAAAGACTGAACAACTTCTAGTGGCATATGCCGCAGGATCACAAGGAAAGCCTATCTCAAAACAGACTATTTTAAAGTGGATAGGCCACTGCATTCATTTCTGCTATTCACAGCATGGCAAGCCAGTGCCTAAAGGTATTAGGCCACATTCAACCAGAGCAGCAGCCACTTCAGCAGCCTTCCTGAGAGGAGTACCAACCAAACACATCTTAGAGGCTGCAACTTGGAGTTCAGTGCATACTTTTACAAAGCACTATCACTTACCTCTCTACTCTAAATCCAGGGCAGGCTTTGCCACTGCACTTCTGCAGGGCCTGATAGCCTCTCCTAATCCTATTTAGCACCAGCCACCCAACCTTAGCTTTGGGATTCAACCCAATTGTAATGACTGCAACAGTGAAACATGAACATAGTACAGTTGTGTACCTACCATAAATGTAGATGTTTGAGTGTATTCACTGTTGCAGTCCAGGTTACCCTCCCACCATCCCCCTTTTCCTTGTTGGAACTTATCTGTACTTCTCTATTCTATACAACCTATGTGGTGTATTTGCTTATAGATGAAGGAAAAGTTGTTTTTTGTGTATGCATGCTTATTGGCATAATTTAGCCTACCATTTTAGGGGCACCTGACATCTGGGGCAAGAAATACTAAAGAAAATGGTGTTGGCTGCATCTTTTATACCCCTGGCGCACTGACGTCAGGGAGGAAGTGACAGCAACCGATGCTGGACCTAGACTTTGGAATTCGGGCCGACTGCGAGTAGCCTCCCAACAGGATAACCTAATTATAATGACTGCAACAGTGAATACACTCGAACATCTACATTTATGGTAGGTACACAACTGTACTTTATTACTTCAGCCAGAAGGAGCTCTCCAATTATGTAGCCTAGGTGGGTACGACCCTAGCCCTGAGCAGCATCCTACCATCACCCAGAATGATACCACAGTACAAGCAGAAAATGATTGATTTCAACAATTGGCTAAGTTTCTGGTGTCATTCTAAGGGGATCCATTATCTGTCTGCCTGGGGATGACATGATTGACAGACCTCTATGCTTTGCCAGAGATGGTCTGCATCTGTCACCCATGGGCTTCCGGATACTGGCCAAGGCTCTTGCCACCCCTTATAGTGCCTTTTTTAGGCGGTGTTCCAAAGACCAAATTACCACCATAACAGCTACAAACAAATGCAATCTGAGGGTCATGCTGCTCAATGCTAGAAGTCTAAATCTCAAAATGCACTCATTCAAAGCGATCCTTAAAATGGAGAACATCGACATTTCTGCTGTAACAGAGACCTGGTTCAAGGCAGCAGAAAGAACCCATGCACTACCAGGCTATAACTCATTCTACATTTTTCGGCCCCAGAACTTGGACTGAAGCTCCAAAGGTGGTAGTGTTTCCATATTCATAAAAGATGTGCAAACCTCCAGACTGGTAGCCCAACATAATGCATCAGAGATACTTCAGGTGCAGCTAACATTGGGTAAGACAGCGATTCAGGTCTTAGCCTGTTATAGGTCCCCAACTATGTCCCAAGACACTCACTCCATGTTCCTAACCACCCTGGAGAATATTAGGGTCCAACCTAACACACTCATACTGGGCGACTTCAACTACCCCTCCATTAACTGGGAAAACTACTCACTCAATACATTTGCCCAACATTTCCTAGAATTCATTAATTCCAATGCCCTGGAACAGCTCATTCTTACCCCAACTAGAAGTAGCAACATCCTTGACCTGGTCATTACTAACATGGGCGACCGCTGCTTTACACCAATAGTTTACTCCTCCCTAGTTAGATGCGACCACAAACTAATCACCTTGGAAATCCACATCCCTTCCACTCCCCCCCAAAGGTAACCACCATGAAAAACTTCTCCAAAGCTAACTTTGGGCTCCTAAGAACAGAGGTGGCCAACTCCACGGCACCCATGGAAATGGAGAATAGTTGCACGACCGCCGAATCATACACCAATGCACTGTACACACACATACACAAATGCATGGATCTCGCCATACCCAATAGAACCAAGATGCACTCCTCCAAAAAAAGGAAGCCAATCTGGTGGTCCCCGGCATAAACAAACTCTACAACAGAAGGAGGAAACTGATGCGAAATAAGGTGAAGTCTCAAGACTGGAAAAACTCCCTTATCAGCCTCAACAAAAAGTTGAGATCCCTCATCAAATCCTCTAAAGCTTGCTATGAAAACAGAATTACAGCAGATAGTAAAGACAACCACAAGGGCTTCTATAGTTATGTAAAGAACCTCCACGGCAATACCCAGATTTGCTCTGAGCTACTGCACAATGGTACCTCCTATACCGAGCCAACAGATATTGCCAATATACTGGCCAACAGATTCAGTGCCAACTTTACCCCTCTCTCCCCTCAAAGGACCAATCACAATACCAGTAGATTTCCAGGCATCCAGTATTACTGCTACACAGGTTAAAACAGCACTGTCCAAGACCAAGAATACAGCTTCTATGGGACCTGATAATATCCCTGACTGTGTTCTACATGAACTACAGAGTGAACTGGCACCTCACCTGTGTACCCTGTTCAGTCACAGCCTCACCTCAGGCTTTGTCCCTACCGAATGATACACTGCTATAATCATCCCTCTCCACAAAGGAGGAGTGACTACAGACCCTGGGAACTATCACCCCATTAGCCTGACAAGTCTGATATGCAAAGCTATGGAATGCGTCATCATGGACCTAACAAACAAGGATATAGGGAATCTCCAAACTCTGGATCCCACACAGTTTGGTTTTGTGAAGGGTAGATCATGCCTGCTCAACTTGGTTGACTTCTTTGAGTCAGTCACCAGAGCTGTGGATGAAGGCAAGATGGTTCATACAGCCTACCTTGATCTGGCCAAGGCCTTCAATACCATTCCCCACTCAGGAATCATAGAAAAACTCACTAAGCTAGGCATCAACCTTTATATCACTAGGTGGGTTTCAAACTGGCTCACAGATAGAACCCACAGTGTGAAAGTAGCTGACTCAAAGTCAAACTGCCAAGCAGTCATGAGTGGAGTCCCACAGGGATCATTCCTGGGTCCTCTCCTGTTTGGTATCTACTTCTCAGAAGTCCATTCCAACATGAAGAGACTCTGGCTGACAAAATTTGCAGATGATTGCAAGTTGGGAGCCATTATTAATTCGCCAAGTGATGTTGACATCCTACAGAAAGGCCTCACTGAGACTGACTGGTGTCGGAACCATGGCCTTAAGCTCACTGAGACTGACTGGTGTCAGAACCATGGCATTGAGCTCAATACCAAAAAATGTGTCTTCATCCCCTTTGGGAAAAACCCAGATCCCATGAACTCTACTAGGGCTGTAGCTTCTTTTAGTGCTTTTTTCAAAGGTTTGGATACCTTCTCCATTTTAGAAGCAGTCACTTGGACTTCTGTGCATACCTTCTTTGAAGGCTGCTAGCCCAGCTAGCTAGAATTTTGTAAATAATTATATGTCATTGTAAATATTAATATGATCCATAGGCTTGTCTACAAGTTAAGTAAACTATATATTCTGTAGTGAGCTTCAAGAATGTAACCACAGTGCACCCTGCTGGAAAAGAGCAGAAATGTGCATAAACTACATGCCTATGCAAATGTATGTGTCGATGGTAAAGGCTGGAATATACAGAGATAACTTGCAAACTTTAAGAAAATAAGTAAAGAGTTTTACAATGTGTATAAAGCTAGTTTATCTCAGCAAAAAGACAGAATGTCTACAGCTAGAGTTTATTTCTATTGTCTTGAGACAGAGATAATTACTAGGTTTCTCATGTAAAATGTTTTTCTATTGCTGTGTGGCTTCCTAGCAGCTGTACATTTGAGAGATAAGTATTTTTCACAGATGCATGTTAAATTTTAAGTTTCTGTTAGCCTAGAAACTAAGGGCAGAGGTGACAAGAATGATGTAATCTGAGATGACCCAGCAGTAATGTGTGTTATTAATTTATGAAAGACCTGAAAGGCCAAGTGGTACAGTGGTTAAGGTGTATGCCTTTCAATCACAAGGTGCAAGGTTTGATTCTCACCACTGAAAAGAGCTTTACAGATTGTCCCTCAAGGCTCAGTCCTGGGAACCCTACTGTTCAGCATATACTTCTCAGAAGTACAGGCAAACACAGGAGGACTATGGCTAACCAAGTTCGCTGATGACTGCAAACTGGGAGCCATAATTGACTCTCCGGCTGACACGGACATCCTCCAAAAGGGCCTTACTGAGATGGACACCTGGTGTCAAAGTCATGGCCTCAAGCTAAATGCCAAAAAAATGCATAGTCATCCCATTTGGGAAAAACAAAACACCCATGAATTACCACATAGGTGGCAGCCCCCTTAATACAGAACAAGGTAATAAGAGATCTGGGGACCCAGGCAGATAGTAATCTCTCCTTTGACAATCATATTGTCAAAGTAGTTAGGAAATCCTTCTATGTGGCCCATCTAATTACTAAAGGGTTTGCATCTAGAAATAAAGAAGTTATAGTACCCCTCTACTCGTCACTCATCAGTCCCATCATAGAGTACAATGCCCCATTTGGGATGTACCTCACAAGACACTTCCAACAGCTGGAGAGACCACAAAAGTACCTCACCAAGAGGATTACTGGCCTCAAACATATGTCCTATGCAGCCCAACTGAAAAAATTCCGGCTGTACTCATTGGCATATCACTTACTCAGAGGTGATCTCTGCCTGACTTATAAAGCCATGTCCAACTCAGAATTGATGGACATGCTCCACCTAAAGAAATCCAAGTCACTGTGAGCCACACGCTCTAGTGAGCTAAACCTTGCCACAACAATAAATAGAACATGCTGGAGAGAGAGAGTCCTGCCACAGAGACTGCCAATGCTTTGGAACAAAATTCCAAACTACATTAGGCAGAGCCCCTCACTAACACTCTTCAAGAGAAACCTTGATGAGTGGATGGGTAACAGAAAATACAACCCTGGGATCACTTCATTGGCTCTGCTTGACAGAGGATCAGTTAATCAATCAATGGGGTGGTGAAAGCCGACACACTGTGGCTAGGCTTATAAATGCCCTTGGGCAGATAGCCTAGTACCTACTTATGAACTATCTCAGAGAGAAATTCTGTGCATTTTGCATCTTCTCTTGGACCTAGTAAGAACATCCACTCATCTGTATTTGCCTTGCTATGTAAGTAGGTTATTTAGGTACAGTGATTTCTCTTAGAGATAGATAGGAATACAGTAAGATTAGTTTAGATGTTTTCTGTATTTATGTGAGACTGTCCTGCAATGTTGTTTTAAAATATTTCCTGTGATTCTGAACTCTGTTGTCACTATATTGAGTTACTGAGTATTGATTTGTTCTTTTATTATTTTTTATTAAATATATGTAAACCTTTTAATTGTGGCTGGTTTGTGTAGAGATATTTAAGCTCTTAGAATACTTGCATGTATTTGGTAACATTGTACAAGCCACTCTGGAATAGCCTTAAAGGTTCTGGTCACACTTACCATTTGGATAACAGTAACGTTGCACAGTAGAATTGGTTACCCTTTGTAAGGGCCTTATGGTGGCTGATAAGTTGTGGTTGGTGGCACATGGTACTACCGAATAGTCTGGGCAGAAGGAGGCATATCTAGACAACCCTTGCCAGCCTTCCCCATGAGAGAGGGAATGAGAGTGTGTGTGTGTGTGTGTCTATATATATATATATATATATATATATATATATATATATATATATATATAAATCAAATCTCAACGTGTGTGTGTGTGTGTGTGTGTGTGTGTGTGTGTGTCAGCTACTTGGGCAGGGACGCAAAGCACTGATTGGACAGAGAGGGTGCTGAAGGTTTTGGCTTGACCACTCAGCTGAGATCTTAGCCCTATAGCTGTGCCAGTGGGGAGTCTTATTGGGGATCTGGAGAGGGAGAGGGAAAAACAGCCTAGACTGACTGTGATCTCTATGTGCTCTTAAAGAAAATTGTACTTTACTGAGTGTGTACTCCCAATGTGCACTTCCCTCACTGGTGTTAGTGGTGAGGACTGAGGCTTCTTGATTACTGGGCCACTGCATGAGCATCATCTAGTAATTGGTGTTAGTGGTGAATTCCTGTAGCTTGTGTACAGTGATCACTGAAGGTGTTTTTTACTCTAAATCAGCCACACAGTAAACATTCAGAGTTCATATTACAATTGATTTATTTCTTTTGTTAGCTTAGTCATTCAGGGAGAGCAGGCAAGCATGTCAGCAGAGGAGTATGGCAAGCTGACAAGGAGTCAGTTGGCTGAGATGTTCCAGGCTAAAGGGCTGGTGCATGGAAACCTGACTAAAGCAGACATGATTGCAGCTTTAGTCACAGCTGCATCAGAAAATAGCAACCAGGAGGATGATCAGACTGGCTGTGGAGATGTACAACTCACAGAAAATGGACAATTCAGCCTTTCCACAGATGACTTAAAAATCCATCTGGAGCTAAAGAGACTTGAGTTGAAGGCCAAACATTTGGAAATGGAAGCAGCAGAGAGACTGAGACATCTAGAAGCTGAGGAGAAGGAGAGGCAGAGGCAACATGAAAAGGAGATACTGACTCTTCGCCATTGTCATGGAGGTAATGGGGAAGGGAGCAACTGGCCCCAGAAGCAACAAATGTCAGTCAGTTTCTTCCACAATTTACAGGGGGGGATATTTTAATGGTTTCATTCATATGTTTGAGAGGCTATGTAAACAGTATGATGACCCAGGGCTCTGGATACAGTTCCTGACTCCCTTACTTCATGGTAAGCTGCATCTGTTTTGTCCAAACTGTCTGATAATGACTGTTGAAATTATAATGTTGTAAGGAATTCTTTGCTACAATTTTTTAAGCTAGCACCTGAAGCCTATAGGAAAAAGTTTTGTGAGCATAGACACAAAGCAGATAAAAGTGTGTGTGAATATGTTGCTGAACTAAGCACTTATTTTCATAGATGGGTGAGTGGCTGTCAGGTCACCACTTCTGAAGGGATGGCAGACCCTTTGATGATGGAACAAGCCCTTAGCACTTTGCCTGAGGACATGAGGATCTGGTTAGCTTATAGACAATGCCTTACTGTAGATGAGTTGGGGCAGAAGGGAGACGTAGACCTAGCAAGCAGAGCATCACTGCACAGGAAAGGGACACTCAGTGCTGCTCATGGGTCTAAGGGAACCCATGGTGGGCAGCCCAGACTGCCCCAGCAGGATCTGCCAATAGCAGGGGAAGCCACTAGTCCAGATACACATCCAGGACCTAGGGTTAAATGTCTTAAATGCAACCAGTGGGGCCATGTAGCATATAGATGTCCATGGAGGCAAGGTGGGGAACAAAAGGCAGGAGACCCAGTATGTGGGAGTGACAAAATGCCAGCAGTAGGTTTTCTTGAGACAACAAGGGTACCAAACTACCACAAGAAGTTATATACTATCTTAGTAAATGTCAAAGAGACCATATATATAGAGAGAATATACAGAGTTAACTTGCAAACTCTAAGAAAATAAGTAAAGAGTTTTACAATGTGTATAACATTAGTTTATCTCAGCTGAAAGACAGAATGTCTACAGCTAGAGTTTACTTCTATTGTCTTGAGACAGAAATAATTGCTAGGTTTCAAATGTCATTGATGGAACCTGTGTATAACAGAGCTGTTTTCAAACTATCTGGAAATATACAGAGCTAAGTATATTTTTTGGTTCTTCAGAACTGTGTACTGTAAATTGCTGCTGGACTAATTTTATTCAGAGTTGTGCATTGTTATTTTTGATTTACTGTGTAGTTTTTCAGATCTCTGCTGAAAGTGTTTTGTCCCACCTATCCCTATTTTCTGCTGTGTCTTAAGTTTGTATAACTGTTTTTTACAGCCTGTATCATCTGACTATCTGAAGGATTACTTGCATAATAATAGACAATGTTAGTTAACAGCCTGCATATAATTGCTGGAAACTGTGTCTAACAGAACTGTTTTCAAACTATCTGGAAATATACAGAGCTAAGTATGTTTTTTTGGTTCTTCAAAATTGTGTACTGTAAATTGTTGCTGGACTAATTTTATTCAGAGTTGTGCACTATTTTTGATTCACTGTATAGTTTTTCAGATTTGTGCTGAAAGTCTTTTGTCCCACCTCTCCCTATTTTCTGCTGTGTCTTACGTTGATATAACTGTTTTTTACAGCTTGTGTCATCTGTCTATCTGAAGGATTATTTGCATAATAATAGACCCTGTTAGTTAACAGCCTGCATATCATTGCTGGAACCTATGTCTAACAGAGCTGTTTTCAAACTATCTGGAAATATACAGAGCTAAGTATATTTTTTGGTTCTTCAGAATTGTGTACTTGTAAATTGTTGCAGGACTAATTTTACTCAGAGTTGTGCACTGTTATTTTTGATTCACTGTATAGTTGTTTAGATCTCTGCTGAAAGTGTTTTGTCCTACCCACCCTTCCTATCTCTGGTTTGTTGTTTAAATTTGGTGGCTTTGGCAGTTGCCCACCCCACTGTAGATTTGATCTGGGACACTCCCCCCAGTCCCATCTCTTTACCACATTCAACCTAATACACTCCTTCTGCACTTGTTTTTAGTCATTTTTAATTTAATTGCATTTTTTTTAAACTGTGTTTGGTCTAATATTGCTACATACTCAAATGTGCTAGCTTGCACTGCATTTGAATTGTTTTTACTGCTGTTTTAGCTACTTTTCTGTAAAACAAAAAACAAACAAAAAACTGTAAGCCTGTTTCCTACCTTTCCTTTAACTAGTGTAGTCCAGATACAGATTTGCTGTATCCAGGACTGTATGTAAGCTTCTGAGCCCCCCCCAAGCCTTTCTGTGTTTGAGGGAAGCCTTCTAGCTTGTCAGTGGGAGTGGTAAGCACTAGGTAACCTGTCTACCACATAAGGAGGGGTTCTGGCCCAGAAATTGTATTTATTGGCCGTCTGAGCAATCTTTTCCATCTCTCTCAACTTTCTGATTTGAAAGCCTGCATTTGCACGTGTTTCTTTCCTGTAACTAGTCTAGTGCAGATACAGATTCTTAGTTTTAGCACTTGAATTTGCTTATTCGTGCTCAGCACTTGTTCAGAACTTGTTGTAAGCACTAAATAAGCTACTAATTACTATAGCACTAAACCTTCCTCATTGCCTAGAGGAAAACAGTTTTTGCACTTAGTTTTCTCACTTGCTTAGAGAAAAACAGCTCTTTTACTCACTTTCCTCACTTATCTAGAGGAAAATAGTTTTTTATTCAGGCATGTCCAAGGGTCAGCTCCCAGTGTTCTCTCCTATCTGATGAATCTGGGCATCTTGGGGCAATGTAGAAATTGCCTCATGTACAGAGACAAACCTCTCCTCCTACCACCCAACACTACAACCTGTGAAAGATGCACTTATCTAGCCAAACTGGAGGTAAAGCTCTCTCCAACCAAGACCGAACTTGACATTCAAGAGGAAAAGGTAAGCACTTGCACCACACCACACTTATCACATAGACTCACTAAATCTAGACTACCAAAATCCACACATAGAAACCCAAAAACATTTGCGGAGGCTCTCAATAATAATCTGCCCAAGCAACAGAGACCTCCAAAGCAGAAACGCAAGCAACTTCCACCACCCAACACAACCTAAATGACACATATAGTCCTCCCAAAGATCCACTTCTCAGGCTCCTCCTCAGCCATCCCATCTGGAAGCTTAGTTAGTTGAAATAGTTATTTAAGACCCTTCTTGGAGGAAAAAAATCAAAGCAGGAGATGTCAAGATATTTGGAATCTAGACCTCCTCCTCCTCTTTCCACCCAGCTGATAGTCTGTCAGGTGTCCCTCAGTGCAATATTATTTGGAGTACATTATGATCTTCATCATACCATCCCTGTCAGTCTGTAGGGTGGAGAGGTCTGAACTCTAAGTAGTGACGTTTGCTCCTTCCTGGGGTCCAGTTTCATCATCAGCAGTTTTAGAGATGACTACTTTTACTAAAGTTGTCTGATCTTTCAGCACCAACTCCCTTGGTCCTGTCACTGAGCTCCATGGTCCCCTCTAGATGACCTTAAATTCAGACAAAATTTTGGAATTAATGAGAGGACAAGGGGTACTTGTCTGGTAAACACCATCCCCTTGATGAGGAAGATCTAACTGAGGCTTTTTGAACTGACCCTTCTACATCTTGGGTCAGTCATCCTGCAGAGACTTATAACTGACTTTGTTGTAGAAAAGGCTTGTCAGTAACCTGATTTAGCTAAGCTCATGTCAAGGAGGCTTGACAAGGTACTGCGCCCTCCTATGGATCTGCCGTTTTAGAATAATGGTCCCCTTGCTGTTTAATGGTGGTAGCTTTGATTGTCGAGAGAGAGACAAGCAGTTCTCATCCACCTGATATTGATTGTAGAGCTGAAGACAGAATGGGGAAGCAGGTTTTTATATTTTGCATTTTCTCTATTTGTGCATTTACTTACTTGATTGCAAACAAATTGTTTCCCATGCAACTTAGCTGAACAAACTCTAGATGCCCTGAGAAGACCAGTGATACTAGATAGATGCAGACAACTAGTGGTACATGTCCACCAACTTAACATATCTGCTTTCTCCATTTATCAGTGCCAGTAATGGAGTGGCCTGAGCAGCACAAGCAGGCATTATAATGATACACAGTGCCATGCCTTGTTTAAGCCTTGTGAATTTGTGGAGATCTTTAAATTGCTCTTCACTAATGTCCTTTTCAATTGGGTCCCTGCTTTTTAGACTTTAGATGAAGAACAAATTTATAAAGAATGAGCAGGAGGGCAAGACTGTATCCGCCACTGCGGAGTCAAATTCAAAGCCCAGATATCCTTCACCAGGAATCATAAGGGTCCATAGAACTTGTGGTTTAAAATATCCTCAGTGTCAACAGATCAGTTTCAAGACAGGGGTGTCCATGGAGGTTGTGTGAGTCCTGTCAATGTAATCTGCCCCAGGGGTAGAAGTACTCTGCAAAGTCATATATATATATATATATGAATATATTATATTATATTATATATTATATATATATATAAAAAAAAAAAATATATATATATATATATATATATATATATATATAATATATATATATATATATATATATATATATATATATATATATATATATATATATATAAGAAGCTGCCTGACTATACCACTCTGGAGGTGGTTGGAGTCACTTCTCCATGTCCAGAGATGTGTGGATGGCCATCATTCTGAACAAGTAGGTCACAGCGATAGCATCCAGAGGCCATGTAATTACCTTTTCCCAGTTACCCAACGTGTCCTCACCACCAATTTCAGATGTTTCATCTCATCAGAAATATGTGACAAAGGCTTAACTTTCAAGCCTTCTGCCCCAGAGAGTCTTCTAAGAGATTCCATCAGATCAGAGAGGGTTTGTGGTATATTCAAGACTGTTTTTGGGTCCCAAGAAAAACAAGGACCTCAGGCCAATCCTAGATTTTAAAGGTCTAAACCAGTATGCCAAGAAAACCAAATTCGACATGGTCACAGTGCAGTCCAATCTTCCATGTCTTAATAAAGGAGATTGAATGTGTTTTCCTTGTCACATATCTTCACATCAAATTTGCCAAAGTTTCCAGCATGTTCCTATGCTTCTGGGTCAAAGCCAGTCACCACAGTTTTTGAGCCCTGCCATTTGGTCTTACAACAGCATGGCAATGATTGCCTCTCACATGATACTTCAAGGAAATCAAATCTTCTCATATCTAGATGACTAGCTCCTAGTCTCCACCACCAGGGAAACCATCATAGAAGCAATGGATTACTTACTTTAACTTTGTCCCTAGGAATTTCAATAAAAGGACAGGTCAGAGCCAGAACCTGCATAGAGCCCTTATAGTCATGGGATGCCATCTGGACATTATATGCAGGATAACCAAGCTCCATCTGGATGCAATCCTTCTAATTCAAGCTGTGGTTCACCACCTGCTCTACATTTCCAGCCTGTCAGCATTTTTAATTTTCAAGACAATGGATATGATGGCATCCAAAATCTACCTAGTACAACATGCCAGGTATTCCATGAAGGCATTACAGTGGACACTCAGGGTTCAGTCATATTGACCAGAAAATGAAATGAACAAACCCATTTACATATCTGTTGTATTGAAAGCTTGCAAGAAATACTGTCAGTGCTGGCTGGACAGCCAGAACCTGATAACAGAAATTACTTTTGAGTTATTTTCAGTGGCCTCTGTTATCAGCAGGCCTTCCAGAACCACATTCCCAGGGTGTTGTATTATCCACACAGAGAGCAACATGGCAGTGTGTGGTATATTAACAAGTAAGCTTGTACCAGATTATTACCCCCTCTGCTGGGAGGCCAGGAGTGTGTGGAGTGAGGAGATCTCCACACAATGCTTTCTAACAGCAATGCGCATAACCAGTTGCTTCAGCTGCCTAGCATACAGGCTCAACAGGTGTATCCTTATGTCTGAAAACTGGTCCTTCAATCCACAAGTAGCACAGGAATTATTCAACAGGGGAAGTTTTGCTATGACTTGTTTGTTTCCCCAATCAATACCAAGTGCAACTTTTTCTTTGTCCCCCATGGGGACAGACTCTAAGGGGCACTTTGGTCCACCAGTGGCTATTCAGTCTTCTCTACACCTTCTCCTGAATTCTGCTAATGATGAAATTCCTACATAAAGCAAAACTGGGCAGGAAAAACAGTCATTCTCATAACTTTATTCTGGCCTCATTCGGTTTGATTTCCCTTGCAGTGGCCTCCCTCAGGGAGTCTCTACTTCTGGATCCACTTGCAGCTCTCCTGTCCCACCCATCCAGCAGGCCTCAGCCAGAAATATCCCTATGATTAACTGCATTGTTTCTCCAGTTCCAATAATAGCTAGGGATCCAACAATACCCACCCAGGGTGGTACATATTCTTAAAGCCTCCCAAAAGTTGTCTACACATAGCATATAAGGAAAAATAGGAATAAAAGCTGGCCTTATGGGTAATTCAGCATGGAGTGGATCCCTTTTTTTCATGCCAGTATCTTAAGTTCTACTTTTCCCTCAGCTTTCACTTTGACACAGATTCTAGTTTCTCCATGATTAAGATACATCTAGTGATTATTTCTAATTTAAATGAAGGCTTTAACTTTCAAAACTCCTCAACCTCCTAAAGTGTAAGGCATTCTTAAAAGGCACATACCTACTTCATACCCCATTTAAGGATCCTACCCCACCATGGGACCTCAATTTAATTTTTGTGAAGATAACAAGACCCTTTTCAAACTGGCCCAGTCTGCAGAGCTCAGGTTAGTATTTTGAAAACCTCTGGCAGCAGTTAACTTCAGCCAAAAAATTTCAGAGCTTTATCCTCTGTCCTGCAGGCCCCCATATGTGGTATTCCATAAGAACAGAGTTGCTTTATGCACAAACCTCTTCCTTCATGTCTAAGGTGGTTTCAGAATACACCCTCAATCAACCCTTGCATCTAAAACTGGAATAAAAAGTACCAATATTACTCTGTGCTGATGGCTTTCAGATTCCATTTCATCCATCTGTACCTCATCTATTAAATTCCTTGCATCTAGGTAGAAGGCTGTCTTAACCAGGACAGTAATCACTTTTGCTGTCTTTTAAAACTCCTCTGTTATTTCTATTGCTACTACCTTGGTTTCTTTGCATGCCTTTACCAAACACTACAAATTACACAAAGTGTCTTGATGGAGGTCTTCCTCTGGATTCACCACACCCTTGTGGTATTATGTTATGATGCCACCCAAGATGCTACCTGGGGACTCTATCCTATCAGTGAAGTGGGCGGACTGGATAATCCAAGATACAAGAATGATAAATCTTGATTATACATATCTCTACACTTCACCATCCCTCCCTCTGCCCCCTTCTAAATTGTCATCTCATGATTTCTGGCAGACCTCAGTGACCTCCTGAGGCATGTCTGTCATATTTCCCTTGGTTTTTGTCTTCTTCTACCTTAGTAAGTTGTATAGCCTGATAGGCAGGCAAACTCAATGTGTGGTAAACAGGGAGCAGCACTGTATTATGGTAGGTATGGAGGAACTCAAGCTGTAAAAAAAATGCTGTTTGCCATTTTAACACTTGGCAGAAACTAATCCCATTAGTGAAGCGGACTGATGTGGATACTCAAAACTCAAGGTTATTTTAAGTATAAACCTATTATTTCACCACTGAAAAATGTATGACAGCACACTCCATGATAAGCTGAGTTCCCCAGACAAGCTTATCTTGGGTCCATCTGTCTAACATAGCTTTCCTTACTACTACGGCTGCCCCCCCCCCCAATCTACTCACTTATGGATGAAGAATTAATAGATCTATTTTAGTATTTTTCTATAGAGGTTACATTTAGGTATGTTTTCACTTTAGAAATGATGCCAAGAATGATAGAATTAGGTAGCATGCTTTTAAATCTTTCAGAATGTAGTGAAAGCCATTCACAGATGTCTAAGTGCATGCTGTGGTTGCTTTATGAATATACTGCAACATCTCCTGAAAAGTGCTGACTTCGGTAAATTTAAAGCTTGCACCATATATGCAAGACAGTGTGTATATCAGGAAAATAAATTCCATCCTCTATTTTCTATCTGTAAGGTCATCAGATACCTAGAATTCAGTGAGCACTATAAAAGCGGATCATATCCTACCACCATTTGAAGATTTCTGGCTTTGGTGATTGAACTATGGAAATAACTAATCAATAAATTGTTTCTGGGTAGAAACTGCCTTACACATTGTAAATTATGATACATAACACCAACACATTTTCCAGAATCCCTCACACTTAGACGTTGCCCGTTCGATTCTCAGTTAGAGCGTCTTCTGTGTGGCGACATGCGTAAATGGGCATTCCTTCATTGAAGGTTGTGCATTAGGCCCGGCAAGCCAGCTCGTAAAAATCTACTGCCAATCATTAGCAGACCGGAGTTCCACTGTGGCGACCCCTAATGGGGAAAAGCCAAAAAACACAACAACTAGCCCCTAAATATTTGTGTGTGTATGTTTTAGTCCAGCTGAAATAAGTTGTTAGTAAATATCAGAGGTGCTACAGCTAACTGGCACAACGTGACAGGAGCAATGTATAAAAAAAGAATGTCAAAGAGCCTGACAGGTAATGTGTGCAAAACAGGGCTGTGGCCAGTGCTTCTGCATGGCTCAGAAGGGTGTAAGCCGACCTATCATAGTCATTCCTTCGAATGCTGATAGATTGAAGAAATTATGCAGAAACACTTTTTGGCAGAAGTGGAGTTTTCCTTTTTCTTCACTCTTGTGTGACCTCAGAGTAGATATATATAATTTTGGGGGTGAGAGGGGATTGAGCCTTGCAAAAAAAAGTTCTTATGATTTCCCAAAAGGTATTTTGGCATAAAAGAAGCTGTTGTCTATAGCTCGATATGTATTCAGCAGAGAAACCTGGTCAGTGAATTCAGAGCAGCTGAGAATGTTTGAGGTGATGGAGATAAAGTGCTTGATATGAGTAGTGAGATGCACAATGTGGTGCAGATGAAGAAAAGAAGACCTGTAATAATTGCCTTTGGTGCCAAGGGAAAGATAAGATTCCCACCTCAGTCTGAGTCTTTAAGAAACTCATCAAGCAAGCCAAGTCTGCCTCTGATGTATTCTTGTAGGACCTGAAGGATCTCAACAATAAAATGGAGGGAAGTTGTTAAAGGTTCCAGTGAGTTTCCCCTCAAAGAGCTAATTTGTTAAATTTTTTCATGGAGGCATAAACACTCACACAATCTTTTTGTGTTTTTACATAAAGTGGGCTGGGATATTCCATCTAGTGGCCTGGAATATCTAAGCTGGGAAACACATAAAGCTGTTAAGTGTAGTTGTTTTATTGGCCAGTGGGCGTAGAAACCAGTTTCCTGTGTTGTCCTGTGTCCCCTCTCTAAACCGGTTGCAAGTGGCGTTCCCCAGGGCACAGTCCTAGGACCCCTCCTGTTCAGCATATACTTCTCAGAGGTACAGGCAAGCACAGGAGGACTATGGCTGACCAAGTTCGCAGACGACTGCAAACTAGGGGCTATAACTGACTCTCCGGCTGGCACAGACATCCTCCAAAAGGGTCTCACTGAGACAGATACCTGGTGTCAAAACCATGGCCTCAAGCTAAATGCCAAAGAGTGCATAGTCATCCCCTTTGGAAAAAACAAAGTACCCACAAACTACCACATAGGTGGTAGCCCCCTAAATACGGAAGACATAAGGGATCTGGGGACCCAAGTAGATAGTAACCTCTCCTCTGATAATCACATTGCCAAAGTGGTTGGAAAATCCTTCTATGTGGCCCACCTAATCACAAAAGGGTTTGCATCCAGATCGAAAGAGGTCATTGGGCCGCTCTACACATCACTTATCAGACCCATCACAGAGTACAATTCCCCATTTGGGATGTACCTTACAAGACACCTGCAACAACTGGAAAGACCACAGAAGTACCTCACCAAGAGGATCACTGGCCTCAAGCAGATGCCCTATGCAGCTCGACTGAATAAACTCCAGCTGTACTCGGTTACATACCGCCTACTCAGAGGTGATCTCTGCCTGACATACAAGGCCATGTCCAACCCAGAATTGATGGACATGCTCCACCTAAAGAAAACCATATCCACTCGAGCCACATGCTCCAGGGATCTAAACCTCACCACAACAATAAATAGGACGTGCTGGAGGGATAGATTCCTGTCACAGAGACTTCCCATGCTCTGGAACAAAATTCCAATCTACATTAGGGAGAGCTCCTCGCTAACCGTCTTCAAGAGAAACCTTGACAAGTGGAAGGGAAACAAAGTTTACCCCAGGGATCACGTCAATGACTCTGCTGGACAGAGGCACAGGGAACTAATCTAAGGGGACGGCAAAAGCCAACACATTCTGGCTAGGCTTATAAATGCCTTCGGGCAGATAGCCTAGTACCTACCTATGAACCTATGTAAGTATCTATAGATGCAGACACCTAGCAAAAAAAGTTATGTACTTACTATAACATTCCATCTGTGTTCTTTCTCAGCTACTGAGTTCAGATCCTACTAGGCCGTTAGTATAGCTTGTGGTAACCTAAAAGTTCTCGAGTTCCTCCCTACCCACAATGCACCAACACCTAACATAACTCAGATCTTGTTTGCTAGATGACATAAATTAAGAAACAATGTAATATGCCTGACAGAAGAAGCCATTATCTGGGGCTTAACTTAAGCACAGTGGTGCTCTTATGATCTCTCATCTCTCATTCTTTCAGAAATCCATCATAACAAAGGTTGGGGGTTGGTGGGCGGGGAGTTGAGGAAGAATGAAAATAGACAACACAGATGGAACGCTATGGTAAGTTTTTTTTTTATCTGATGTTAATTTTCATTCTTTATTCAACTACTAGGGCAGAGCCTAAGCTACCTGAAATCCTGGGTGGACTTTAAAGACGGATGTTCCTGAGCACAGTTGAACCAAAGGCTGCTCTTCCCCTCAAAACCAGATATAGTCTGTAATGAGTAATAAAGGTACTAGGATTAGCCCAAGTTGCAACTGCACATATATCATCCATGGAATGCCTAGATAAAAATACTCATCAGGTTTCCATGGTTTTGATAATGAGATACCCAATTTATTGTAGACAAAAAGATATACAGTCAGTAATGCATCTTGCCAAAATTAACATTTGTAACAGATTTACCTATTTTGTAGTCCGCAAAGGAGTTAAATAGTTGATCAGATTTTCTAATTTCTTTTGTTCTGTGTAAGTAGAAATGTAATTGTCTATGGACATCTAACAAGTGCAACATGTATTCTCCCTTGTTTTCAATTTTCAGAAAGCAGACAGGCAGTTTAATAGACTGGTTGATATTGGATTCTGCCACCACCTTAGAAAGGAAGGATTGGTTCGTAATGTGACCCTATCCCTATGAAAAAACAAGTAGGGAGGCTTAGAGGACAATGCTTAATGTTCTGGTGTTCTGATATACTTCGGGCTGAGGTAATGGCCGCTAGAAAGATTGTTTTCTAGGTCAGGAATTTAAGATCACATTTAGCTGCTGGTTCAAAGGGGGAATGGATTAAGGCCTGTAGTACTAAGTTTAAGTTCCATGGTAGAGTAGGGTTTTTCTAAGGTGATCTCAACAAAAGAGTGCCTCTTAAGAAGGCCTTACAAATCTTTGACAAAGCAAGGGAAGAATTCTCAAATCCAATATAGAAGTTAGAGATTGCTTCCAACTGAACCTTAATGGTCGAGGAACTTGCTTCTTCATTGAAAATTATTGCCAAAAACTCAAAGGCACTTTGTACAGGGTGTAATGATGTGCAGTAGTGACAGACGTGCCAGGGGGAGTAGGGCTTTGCATATATAACATATGCCAACATAACTAGCTGGAGGTTTTTAAAGAATTATATGTCATTTGAATATCAAACTGATTTGTACAGATGTTTGTGTTAAAATGTATTTGTAAAGTTGCTTGCATTAAAAATATATCAACAGTGCTTCCTGCTAGACAGAAAAGAAATATACATGTATGCCAGACTATATTGTTGTAACTGACAAAATGTATATATTTTAGCAGAGGATACTAGAAAGGAAGGGGTTAAGATAAGCTCAACTAACCTTAAGAAAAATAGCCTGAAATTAAATGATTTGGTTTAGGCCATAAATATGTTATCTCACAGGTCTGAATGCAGCCAGAGATGTAATGTCTGTGAAAAGTCTGGGCTGGGATCCTGCTCTGTTGTCCTTAGTGGTAAACTAATTGCTAGCCCGGGGTGCCAGAGGATGGCTTGTTAGTTTCTGCAGGAAAGGTGGAAGTGTTGGAATTGTTTTACAGTTTTTACATGCTATAATAAACCTTAGCTAAAGTTATGTGTGTATTGTGACACACCAGTGCCAGATCCTGGCTCAGTTTATAGTGAGGAGGTAGTGTGGGAACCACAGAATCAGGTGACCAGATGTAATGTCATTCTGTAGCCAGCACTGAAATTGTATTTGAATACTAGTAAGAGGTGTGAGGTGTGTTTTTGGACCTGACAAAGAAGCCCATCCACCTTCATCTTGCCTTGCTTTAGTAAGTAACTAGGGAACAGCAATTCTTCAGTCAGTTAGAAAAATATAATGAGATTAGCTAAATGTTTTTTTCTGTATCTGTCTGAGTCTTTCCATCTGTATTGCTTCTTATATTTCCTGTGATGAAACTCTAGTGTTTATTGTAAATAGATATTCAGTATTTTTATGTTTTTTATTATTAATTATTAATATATATATATATATATATATATATATATATATATATATATATATATATATATATATATATATATATATATATATATATATATATATACCTTTCATCGTGGCTGGTCTTTTAGAGAATATTTAACTTTTGCATTTATTTAGTGGCGCTGCTTGGTCAAACTCTGCCATTTGTAGAAGTATTAATTTTAATAACTTAAATTGGGTACCCTGGTAAGAGCCTTAAAGTAGCTGGCTTATAGTCTGGTAGATGTGGCAGAGCGGGTAAGCTCTGCCAGCCTTTCCCAGGTGGGTGTGTGAAAATTAAATCTTAAAGAAAGTGTGTGTGACAGCTACTTTGAACAGGGACACTGAGAGCACTGATTTCACAGAGAGGGTGGTGGAGGACTTGGCTTGGAACACCCAGCTAAGAACTCAGTCAGTTAGTAGTCAGTGGGGAGTCTTATTTGACATCTGGAGAGGAAGTTCAGCCCCAGGACTTTAGTGTGCATTCCCTGTGAGCTCTTAAGGGAAATTGTACTTGGTGCAGAGACTGCATCTGAAAATACTGTTTATGCATATTTTTCTCTCAGTGAACACTCCCCACTGGTGTCAGTGATGAGGCTTAAGGCTCCTTGATCACTGGCCCAGAGAAGGGGCATCACACAGGGGCTACAAAAGAGTCAGTATGTCTTTGATGGGCTCAAATAACAAATCTCTTCCATTTACTTCTGTAATGTTTTCTGGTAGAAGCTTTATATGAAGACAAAAGAATATGATGGACAGGGATGAGAGCATATGTTGTCTGGCTATTAACAGAATTGGAAAACCATGGTGTTAGCTTGAGGTTTGAGATATCTGGATTAATCATGCCTGCTGGGTGAGACAGGAGGTCTGGAATCAAATCCAGAATCCAAGGTGGGTAAAGTAGGTGAGGCCAAAGAAAGGGGACTCAAATCTGTCGAGGCCAGTAAGGTGCAATGAGGATGACTTTGCTCTTCAACCTGGCAGCCCTCTGTAGAAATTTGGGAATCAAGGGAGTCAGGGTAAGAATAGAGGAAACCGGGGTCAGTCATGGAGCAGAGCATCCCTCGGTAATTGCTCTGGAGGGAGGCACAGGGCAAAGAAGCTGCTGCACTTCACTTGTTTAGGGGAGAAGCAAAAAGATTGCAGTAAGAAGAAAGTAAGAAAATCATTTCTGTCACTTTCATGTTGAGAGAGCATGCATGAGGTAATAGAATGGACTTGCTAAATTTGTCTGCTATCACATTGGACTTCCCCAGAAGGGGTGTCGCTATTAGAAAGTGGTTGGATGAGATCACCCATTACCATGTGATTCTCGACACAAGGGGTGAGACCTAGTTTCACCTTGTTTGTTGATGTAGTAGACTACCAACATGTCTGTCTGAATTGCAATTGTACCTAAAGGGAGAGCTTTCTGAAAAGCCTGCTAAGAGCACTGCTCTCATCTCTAGGACACTGATATGCAAATTGGCCTCTTTAGGGGACCAAGTGCCTTGGACTGTTTTCCCCAGGAATGCCTCCCCCCTATCTGGGATGCATCCAAAGTCACTATGGCCTTGAGCTGAGGGAGAATGAAAGGACAGCATTGTAGAAACTGATCTGATCGAATCCACCACCAGAGGTATCACTTGCATGCTTGAGTGATCCTCACTTGAGCTGATATTCCTGATATTCATTGATAAACAATTTACCATTTTGAATTCTCATATGAATTTTGCCAGGGAGACTAAAATTATGGCAACTGACATTGCCTCCAAGGCTTGAAGAATTGACTGGGCTGAAGTTTTTGTACTGTGAAGAATTTTCTTGACCTGAAATCTTATTGTTTGTACTCTTGCTAGAGGAAGCAAAGCTGTCACTGATACTGTTTTGAAAACTGTTCCTATAAACTCCAGTATCTGAGAGGGTTCTAGCTGGGATTTATTGTCATTTATTGTGATTCCTAGAAGGGAGTAAGTTTGGAGTACCTGATCTTTTGCTCAAATAAGTAGATGCCTGGTCGGGGTGGTGATGAGCTAGTCATCTGCATATGGAAACACCCAAAATCTGTGCAGTCTCAAGTGAGCTGCTACCACTGCCATGCATTTGTTGAACACCCCAGAGACAGTGGTGAGACCAAAGGGCAGGGCCTTGAACTGGTAATGACTGGATCCCAACCAGAAGCGTAAGTACTTTCTGGACTGTCTATTCATTTTTATGTGATAGTACACATCCTGAAGGTCTATTGTGCACATCCAGTCATCCTTGCCCAAAAAGAGTAATATGGACTGAACCATAGTAACACTGGACATAGTAGTGGCAGCATGTAGCCTACTGTAAGGTAGTGAACAGTATATGCTCTTTTCCCCACTGTAGTGCAATCCTGGAGTTAGTATATATATAGTTAGGGGGGTGTGGGGGGCATAGCCCCCCACCTAGTCAGGTTTTATATGGTCTAGTTTACAATTTCGTATGTTGAAATTCAGTATTATGGGTTTCAGTCAAGTGAGTTTTCAGTCTTATGGTTTCAGTCAAATGCATTTCAGTCAAATGAGGTTTCTATCATATGATAGAGATCTACATATATATATATATATATATATATATATATATATATATATATATATATATATATACATACATATATACATACATTCATACACACACAAACTCGCAATGTCTTTGCAGGCAAAACTCTTGTGTATGATCACTCAAAATGATCAGGTTGTCAGAAACACGCACATTAGACCAGCACATACAGTACACACTCCACACGTAGACCCGTTTATGATGAGGCACTTAAATGCAATCTCTCCAAATCCCAAAGACCTCACAGACATTTCACCTACAAAAAAATTATCCTCATCAAACTCAAAAGCACTCAACAGTAACAACACCTAATCCTGCACATACAACAACACCCAGCGGAGCCTCAACTACCAAGCCAATACACAACCCAAGATTTTAGTCACTAGTCTTATATGTAAAGCCATGGAAAGAATTATCATGTAGATGATCAATAGACATATAGTAAACCTCCAGACACTGGACCCAACCGAGTTTGGTTTTGTAAAGGGCAGATCATGCCTACTCAACCTGGTGAACTTCTTTTAGAAGGTCACCAAAGCAATGGAGGAGGGCAAAATCATTGACATTGCCTACCTTGACCTGGCCAAGGCATTTGACACAATACCCCACTCGGGCATTGTTGACAAACTCAAGAGGTTATGTACAAACCTGTATGTCACTCGGTGGATAGCCAACTGGCTCAGAGACAGGACCCAGGAAGTTAGAATTGGGGAGTCCACCTCTACAAAGAGGCCAGTCACAAGTGGAGTCCCTCAGGCATCAGCCCTTGGACGACTCCTTTTTGGCATTTACTTCTCAGAAGTCAAGGCCAATGTCCGTGGTCTCTGGCTGACTAAATTTGCAGATGATTGCAAATTAGGAGCTGTTATTGAATCTCATACTGACACAAATGTTCTTCAGGAGTGGCTGACACAGACAAACAACTAGTGTCAGAGCCATGGACTAAAACTAAATGCCAAGAAATGCATAATAGTATCCTTTGGGAAGTCATCCATCCCTGGTAACTATCATATTGACAACACACCCATTAGAACTGACCCAGTAGTCAGGGACTTAGGGACACACATAGATAGTAATCTAGCCTTTGATCATCACATGTCTACAGTGGTGAGGAAATCATTCTATGTTGCACAACTTATAAACAAACTAAGTCCAAGGAAGTCATTGTTCCACTGTATTTGGCATTCACCAGACCTATCATTGAGTACAATGCCCCTTTTGGTATGTACCTAACCAGGCCTATCCAACAACTGAAACGTCCACTGAGATTCCTCACTAAAAGAATACAGAGCATAAGTAATATGTCCTATGCAGACCACCTCAAGACCCTATCCCTGTATTCTGTCTCCTACAGGCTTTTGAGGGGAGAGCTATGCCTGGCATTCAGGGCATTGTCAGACCCAACTCTGATGGTCCTCCTGCATATCCACAAAACAAACAGTACCAGTATTTCCCATTCTAAAGACTTAAACCTTGCCTGTGATATAACTAGGACCTGCTGGAGAGATAGGTATGTATCCCAGAGACTACCCCGTCTTGGGAACAGGCTCTCTATCCATGTGAAACAGAGTTCCTCCCTAATCTAATTCAAGTGCAACTTGGACAACTGGATGGGAAACTGGAAATTTATCCCTGGTTTGGCACCTATGTCTCTGATGCAAACAGGTAACCTGTAAATGGTTCATCTCCCAGGCCCATTCTTACACTTATCAAGGGTACCAGAACTCATCAGAGATTTGGGATGCATGGCTAGGCTTAAAAAGGCCCTTGTGGTCATTAGCCTAGTAAACACTTCTGAACCTATAAGGGACTCCATTGTACAACATACTGATGCCCCACTCACCAGGCTGAACAAAGAGAAACCAACAGTCATTTGTCTATCATGGGCCAGGGTCTGCCAAGTTATACATATGCACTCAAGTCAGTGCACACAGAAATCAGTATGATTCAGTCATAGTCCATGTAGGTGTAAATCACCTGAGATATATCTCCCTAGACTATATGAAGAGAGACATTATGCAGCTCTCAGACTGTGTTTCAAAGGCTGGTAGTGCTTACCATTGTGTACCGTTCTTTCTTCACCAATGATGATGCCACAGTATGAACATAAGATGACTGACTTCAATAATTAGCTTAGTTTGTGATATGGTGTCATTTTACAGGGATAAATTATTTGTCAGTGTTGAAGGACATTGTTAACAAACCATGTTGCTTTGCCAAGGAATGTCTGCAACTGTCCTGTCTAGGCTTTTGGATATTAGCTAAAACATTGTCTTTCCCCCATAGAGCCTTTTTTAGGCAATGCCAAATTGACAAAACTTCCAATGTAGCAAGATCCATGCAAGGAAATCTAAAGGTGTTACAGCTCAGTGCCAGAAGTCTAAACAAGAAGCTCCATTCCGTCTAAGCTGTCCTCATCCTGGAGAAGGCAGACATCTGTGCAAGTGCCAAAACATGGTTTCCCTGCAGGATGCACTGTTGGAGATGCTGGGAGGGGGCAAACTGGTCTGACGAGGAAGATGATTTTTCTGAGCTATGATACAGAAATGGAACTGCTTAGACATGGTAAGGCCTTGCTGTGTCTAATTATGGTGGCCACCAAAAAAGCAATTACTAGAAAATGGAAATCAAAATCTAAACCAGCTATACTGGAAGTAGTGAATATAGTAACAGAGATAAAACAACTAGAAGTGAGATCTTTAGAAAAGTGTGGGAGCAAACTACATAGGAAAAAAAATGGGAATGATGGGAACAATACTTACAGGGGAGGAATCAGGTTCAAAAGAAGGCAGGATTTAAATGAGCTATGTAATGCTTGACTGAAATGATTGGGTCGATTATAAGTGGTGTATAATGTTTGCAGCTGGGAGTGTTTCAGTATGGGTTGTGATGTAAAATGCTTGCAACTAGGACTGTGTCGGTGTGGTTTATTTTCATTTATATGTGTGATTGCCTGTGTCATAAGTAATGGTTTAATAAAGATGTTACTTGTTTAAAAAAAGGGCAGGAATTGAATAATTTATTTAATGTTGCTTAGGTTATATGATACAAGCAGTGACTAAAGGTGGAGATGTCTTAGTTTACATCAATAACAAGCAAACCTCAACTTCCAAGATGGCTGCACACTAACAGCTTAATTTCAGCTCTCCACGGACCCAGTGTGAAAACAAAAACTCAGAAAAAAGCCAGCGAGTTTGTCTTTTTGGGTAAGTTTCAGTTACTGGCTAGTAATGTCACGGCCTGGATGCCAGCAAAAAGAAATTAGTGAACCTGAAAGAAAGATCAACCACAAAAGGTGGGGAGAAAACACTAGGTAGGGAAATTCCTGCAACTGTTCAGCAAAGAGCAGTTCAAGTTCCATCTTTGATGCAAGACATGACTTCCAGTAATCTAGAGGAAAAAAATTGTCAAATTTGCTCAGAGCTGATTAAAATAAATGAAACACTGAATGAGTATATCAACTGAAATAACAAAAGGCTGAAAAAAAGGAATACGCTTTAATCGGATATTCAGATGAAGCTGATAAAACTGAAAAAAAAAATCAGAGGTTGAAATAAAATAAAAAGGTTGGATGAGTATGAGACTGCTCAAGAAGAGATGTTTCAAAAATGGTACAATTAAAGGACAGAGCACATAAGGAAATCCTGAGATTTTCTGCTGTACCAAAGAAGCTGGAAGGAACAGACTGCATTAACTGCATGAAAGCACAAACAAGCAGCTGGACTGGTATTCCACGCCAGGAGGAAGGATGCAATCCTACCAGCAGATTATGAAAAACCGTGGCAAAAACACAAAGTACTAATAGTTTGAGACAGAGTGTTTGTGGAAAATGGAACTCACTCTACACCAAGCAGGTGTAAATTTACTGCAGCAATCAGGGATTGTTAAGAGGGAGGTATGAGATTCAAACTGCTGTATCCATTTATCTTCAGAATATTTTTTTGTGGAGAGTCAAAGTCATTTTTTGATGCAGAATATACTAAGGAGGAAATACAAAAGTTTGTACAACAAAAAGTGAGCTATCAAACAGAAGGGGACTCTGCTTCTTATTCTTCTAATAATAAAGCCCATAGAGACTATGTCAATGAAACCTTTTCCAATGTTCCAAAGGAAAATGCTTGAGAGGAGAGAAAAGCATAGGAGTTGACTAGAAGAACCAGGAGTACGTTAGAAATGAAACAGAGACTGGAGTTGGGAGAGGGAGATCAACAGAAAAAAAACAGCAACTCAGAAATTAATGAATAAATGAGGGATTACAACTCATCAATCACATTTGTGAAATATGGGGGAACAAGAAAACCTGGAAATATTGTACTTTTTTTGACTTTGTTAAACTTTTTGGGGACTTCAAATGATATCCCTACTTCATGTAATTAATATTTAGCAGAACATTAAGGAGAGGAGAAGAAGAAGGAAAGAGGTAACTGTAAGTAAAACAAATGTTGTTCTTATTATACTTTTATAAAACATAAAATATGCTGTGTGTTATATAGTAAAGTATAGTAAAGCATTTTCAGTTATTTTTCTGTGTTATAGGAATACTAAAGGAAACAGGTGCCCTTTTTTCCTTCTCCTTTCTTTCTTCTTATTTAGTTTTAATAAATGGAGGCACTGCAGTGTAAAAAGAGAAGAGAGCCTGGACAAAAGCATGTTTAAGATATTAGGCTGTAATCTTAGGTTGCTGAAATGCAAATCAGGTTGTAAAAGTGTACTGCGCATGATATAAGTAGAATGTATATGCTTTTTTTTACTTTTGCATTAAGGAATGACTGGATTACAGCCCTTGGCTGGATCTAGCAAGTTTTAAGTGGAAGCAAGTAAATAAATAACATTGATTTTATTTACATGTTTTCCTTTAGCAAATAAATGTTCATTGTGAGACATGAGAAGTTTGTAGCTGAATGCAATTGTGTATCTGGTTCTCATGTTTCTATGCAGACGATCTGATAAGGGGCAATAAAACAGAACACATTTTTTTTTCTTTCAATGGCAAAAAAAATCATGTTTTCTGACAGCATTCACATTGTTTTCTACATCTGGGAGAGGAATAAAGCTAAGACAAAAACAGACAATACTTAATGCAAGTAGAAGCACAGGCTGTACCATGCGTCTTAGCATGGATAACCTTCAGTATAGGTTAATTAAGTCATGTGAGTGTAACTGTCAATCTGGGAAGATGTTCCTGTTAGTAGGGTTAAACATTATTTGAAGATGTACATAGCTTTGTATGTTTGTATTAAGTTAAAAGGATATGGCAGTGTTCTGGGGTGTGTTTGTTCTTTTGTTTGAGGGTTTTCACTAAAAGAAAAAGACTGTAAAATGTGACATAGGTTCAAATGGATATGACAAGAAACAACTGTGTAAAAGATGAACCTGCTGAACATTAGTGTATGCATGTAACACAAAAGCTGAAACTAGACATTATTTAAAAAAGCTGTTATACATAATAGGTGGGAATAATAACTTCTTATAATGGCGACACCTTCCATATTACCTTTGAACATGAATAGTCTTACAGGTATATACAAAAAAGAAAGAGTAATGAACTATATCAAGAAATGCAGAGTGCAAATAGCTATACTCAAGGAGGCACATTTGAAAAGAACTGATCATGTGAATTTAATAAAGAAAGGATTTCATGATGGTTATTCAGTGGAATATCTTGAACAAAGGAAAAGGACAGTACTTGTATTAATTGCTACAGGAGCTTCAAATTGCTACAGGAGCTTTAATAGTGATAGAAGAGGAGAGCAGCATGATAATGGTAGATTTGTAGTAGTAAGAGGCTAGTGGAAAAGGAAGAGGATTGCACTGGCATGTATTTGTATCCCACTTAAAACTGTTACAATGGAGCTTAAGAAAATTCTGGGAGAAATAATCAGTTTTCACCAGGGAATATTACTTATAGGTAAGGACTAGAATTTGATTTGCAACAGTGAGGACGTATTGTGGGGGGGTCTAGAAGGAAAAATATAACAAAACAGGGTAGATTTTTGAAGACATTTATAACAATATTTGGTATGGAAGATGTAAATTCAGTAATAGAAGCTCATGGAGAATTTATATATTATTCTCCAAGGTACAAAAACTGGGCTAGGCTAGACAGAAGTTATGTTTCACAGGAGCATGTGTATTTAATTGAAAGTTTTGATACACATCCAATAACTATTTCAGATCATGCACCAATAATAACTAAAATAAAAATGCAGGGTAATGAAATAAAAATGAAGCACTGGCACTTCTCCATCTATCTGGTAAACAGAATAATTTCAGGAATGTGTAGTGGAAATTATTCAGGAGTTGTATAGATTTGTTTTTCTGAAAATATAGATAGGGAGTGGGATAAAACAAAACTGACTAAAGTTAAAGTATTACAGAATAGGGAAAGTCTCACAGAACAAGAAGAGGCACAACTGCAGAGTGCTAAAGAGAAAATAAGGGACTGCCTGGATAACATGCATGAGTTTAGAAAAATTGCTATTAAGCAACCATGTTTTGATGATAACTCCAGAGCACAAAACCTTTTAGCACAATGGCTCAGACAATAGAAAGTAGACAGTGTTGTTGTAAGGCTTAGGGAGCTTATAACAAGGAAAATAACCAGAGATCATGTAGAGATATAGAAATATTTCGGAAATTTTATGAAAATCTGTACAAAGTAAAGAAATGTGGAAATCAAGAAAAAGTGCAAATGGAAATGTTTTTGAAAGAATTATATATGCCAAGGTTAGAGGTAGATGAGGCTCAGTTATTAATGGGTAGGTGGAAATGAGATAAAAATGTTGCTGTGTAACCAATCTACAGGAAGGTCTCAGGGAATAGATGGTATTCCTGTGGAAGTTTGGAAGTTATGAGGGGAAAAAAGTGATAAAGATCTGGAAGGTTTTGTTTAACAGTATTTTAAAGGAGGAGAAACACCAGCATCCTGGAAAAAGCTGTGGTGGCTGTAATATCTAAAGAAGGTAAAAACCCATCAGATCCAGCTTCATATAGGCCCATTTTAATTTTAAACCACAATTTTAAAGTGTTTATATTTATACTGGCTAAATAAATGGCAACGGTGATGCCAAGATTGATTGATTTGGATCAATGTGGTTTTGTGGAGGGTAGGCAAATATTTGACAACATTAATAATAATAAAACCAGAAAATGACATTTCGGTGTGTTGTGGAACATTCTGAGATAGTTTCAAGTCTTTTGGGGATAGAAAATTAATGAAGATAAAACAAAGGCAATAGCTGTAAGCTATGTACCCATACATGAATTGGTTCAGCAATACCCATATTTATGTGGACATAATAAAATGAAATACTTAGGAGTTTGGGTTAAAAAGGATTCCATTATGGCAGCTAAGGATATGTGGGAAGAGACTAAACAAAAGATAATACAAAAATGAGAAACTGGCTGCTGTGATTTATGAATATAGTGGCAAGATAAAAACAGTGAAAATGTTTTAGTCCCTTAGGTTTTTTACATAAGTCAGGCATATTTCTACCAACTAGAGAAGAAGTTGTGGATAGGAATTACTAAATAGTTGAAGGATTTTATCTGGGAGGAGAAAATGGCAAGAGGCATGTGGGATAAGATAATTCTTCCAATAGAACAAGGTGGTTTGGGATTACCTGATTTGAAGGGCTATTTCAGAGCTGCATAGACAATTCTCCTATACATAGCACAAACAGAAAGCTATAATTCAAAGTGGAATGGAATGATGATGAAATGTGGAAAAGCTCAAGAAATAAGCAGATACTGGGATTTTGGATGCAGATCCTTAAGGAAAATAACACTAAACATACAGAATATTATATTTCTAAAGTAGCAAAAAGAATTCTAAGATCTAAGCCAACATGGGAACGGAGGAAGGAGATGCTGCCGACAGGGATAACTGCAATTAGAGGTACAGAGAATAAGTAAGAGGGGGCTGGAATTTACTGCAGAAAACTGGCAAAGGATTCAAGGTACTGGGAGCAAATAATTAGAGAGAGAAAGGTAGTAGAATGGGAAGAGGTCAAGAAAACATTTGGACTGCAAGCTGCAGATTGCTTCCCTATCAAGGGTTGATTTCAGAGTACAGGCAAAGAGAAAGGAATAGGGATCCTAAGTAAAAGACCAGCACTAGTAGAGTTTTTAGAATAATCTAAAACAGAAGCTGCTGTTAAAAAGGAATAATTAGCAGGGCATATAAAATATTGCATGATAACTATATGAATGAATCAGAGGAGGTTAGAAAGGATTGGGAAGAGAGACTGGATAAGCAATTCACAAAGAAACAATGGGGGATATATGTATGGCTCCCAAATGTGCAACAAAGTCTAGAAGATTTAGGATTTTTGCTTGAAAAGTATTTGCTTTGGTCTAGAAGATTTAGGATTTTTGCTTGAAAGTATTTGCTTTGTTATCTTTATACCCCAAACAGACCTCAAAGAATATTTCCTCAGGTAGATTGCAAATGTTGGAGGTGTGATGGGGAAGAAAATGGTTAATGAGAACATTTTTTGGGGGGAATGTAATGAGTTGACAGACATCAAAAATTCCCTGCAGATAACTATGTCAGAACTAAATACTGGGTGAGCAAATTGGTGTAACTAAATAAATTATATTTTTTTGAACTGTGGTACAGGATAAGAATTGCTTAGACATAGTAAGGCCTTTCTGATTTTAATACCGGTGGCTGCCAAAAAAAGTGATTACTAGAAATTAGAAATCAGAGTCTAAACCAACCATACAAGAAGTAGTGACTATAGTAACATAGATACAAGAACCGGAAGTGGGATCTATAGAAAAGAGTAAAAGCAAATTACATTGGAAAAAATGGGAATTGTAGAAACAAATATGCAGAATAATGTTTTGGAGGAGAAATGAGGTTTAAGAGAAGCTACAAATTGAATGGGCTATGTAATGTTTGAATGACAATGACTTTATAGTAGATTATATGTCGTGTATAATGTTTGCAGCTGATAATATGTCAATATGGTTTGTTTTCATTTGTATAAATGTATGATTGTCTATGTCGTAAGTAATAATTCAATAAAGATTTT
The DNA here is from genome assembly GCF_019279795.1 of Protopterus annectens. Classification (NCBI taxonomy): domain Eukaryota; kingdom Metazoa; phylum Chordata; order Ceratodontiformes; family Protopteridae; genus Protopterus; species Protopterus annectens. Next base: position 553,883,346 of record NC_056732.1, read on the forward strand.
TGTTTCCTGTTTAAAAAAAAGCATATCTCTAGGCTGGTTAAGCAGGATCATGTGCTAGAGTTCCTCCATGTCCAGATTACCATAGACTAAGTCACATACCATATCCTAGCAAGCTATCAGTCACCCAATATGTCCCATGAAACCTATAACTCATACTCAGACGAACTGGAGACGCTCACCATTCAACCAAATACCATACTCATGGGAGAATTTAATTATTCCTCTGTAAACTGGGAATCCAATATGACTCCAGATTTGCAGGAACACAGATTCCTAGACTTTGTAAATACAAACACCCTGGACAGGATAGTGCATATGCCTACCAGAGATACAAGTATATTAGACCTGGTACTTACAAACATGGCAGAATATTGCTCCACCCACTCCAATGTCATGTCCTCTCTGGTAAGGTCAGATCACAAAGCAGTCTCCTTCAAAATAAAAATCAATTCTATAACTCCAGTAAACCTTGTCACAGGAGCTACTCCAAGGCAAACTACCTTTTTATTAAGTGATAACATGTCAACATTTCAAGACCCCCCAAACCCAACACCAGCAGCCTGTGCAGAATTATCCATAGAAGCTCCGTACAACCATGTCAATGACTGCATAGAGATAGCTGTGCCTTCCAGAAGTAAGCCCAAATCTAACTTAAAAAACAAACCACCCAGGTGGAATCCAAAATTAAATAGGTTGTACAACAAAATAAAAAAGTTGTAGCTAAAATTAGGAAGTGTAACATCAAAAATGATAAAAGTTCTCACAAAATTGAATAGACAACTAAGAGGACTACGTCCAACAAAGCAAATTTTGAGGTATAAATAGTGCCACAAGGACAACCATAAGACCTTCTTCAGCTATGTCTGAAACCTTTAAGGCAACACACAATCGTGTGCTGAACTACTGTAAATGGAGCCACATTCACAGAACTGGAAGATGTAGCAAATTTTCTGGCTGAGAAATTATGCTCCAACTTTATCCCCTTCTCACCCCAACTGCATCCCTCCCAGGAAATACCACCCAACATAACCCCTCCAACTGTCAATTAGTTGGAGGTCTTAAAGGTTAATCTCTTAGGTCAAGAATACAGCTTTGATGGGCCCTGATAATATCCCAGGATGCCTCCTATATAGCCTGAAATATGACCTGTCAGGACTACTACAGTCACTATTCAACTATAGCCTCCAAACAGGCTTTGTGTCATGTGAATGGAGGAAAACAATGGTCATCCCTCTGTACAAGCACACGCCATCAATGAATTCCAGGAACTTCAGACCTATTAGTTTGACTAGTCTCATATGCAAAGCCGTGGAAAGAATTATCATGGAAATGAGTAATGATGACATAAGAAACCTTCAATCACTGGACCCAATCTAGTTTGCTTTTGTCAGAGGCAGGTTATGGCTACTGAGCCAGGTGGACTTTTTTGAGAAAGTCACCAAGGCAATGGATGAGCGCAAAATGGCACACGCTGCCTACCTTGATCTAGCTATGGCATTTGATACAATACCCCATTTGGGCATTGTAAACAAACTCATGGAATTAGGTATAAACTGCTGTGCAGCCAGCTAGATAGCCGTCTGGTGCACAGATGGGTCCCAGGAGGTTAGGATTGGAGAGACCACCTCCACAAAGAAGATGGTTGCCAGTGGATAGCCAGCTGGCTCACAGGTAGGGCCCAAGAGGATAGGATTGGAGAGACCACCTCCACAAAGCAGATGTTCACCAGTAGAGTCCCCTAGGGGTCTATGCTGGATCTACACCCCTTTGGCATCAATTCCTTAGAAGTCAAGGCCAATGACAAGGGTCTTTGGCTTACCAAGTTTGCAGATTTATTTCTTTTATTTACATTTGTTAACCTGGGAAGTCCAACTGGGCATAAAGACCCCTTTTCTGATTAGGACCAGGGAGAAAAGCTCCAATATATGCAGTACAAACAAAATCTTTTAAGTTATACAATATCACCAATATTGTAGCACAGTAGTTAGGTTTCTTGTACTAATTATATTCTACCCAGATATAGTTAAATAATTATGCAGTAGGACAGATGTCACAGTACAGAGTTCTGGGTTATTTACAAAGGGTGGAAAGCAAAAGTTTGATTTACGTATGAGATATAAATGAAATAAGCGGTAAAAGAGTTAAGAGAGGCATAGGTAGAAGGTGGTGTGGGTGAAGACAGAGTAATAACTAGTAACAGAGTAGAGGAAAGCAGAGATGAAGTAGAAGAGCATGAAGCAAAGATGTTATACTTATCCTGGAGATGAACAACTACAGAGACAGGATGTTGAGAGGTGTTTTGCACGCCTGTTAATTTTCAAGAAGCCTGAGAGCATGTGGGAGCGCATTCCAGAGTTTGAGTATAAGGAGGTTCCCAATGCATTTTCAGCTTTAGTGAATGAGAGGGGAAGTTTGTCTTTAGAGTTAAGAGCTTTGGTAGGGTGGTAGTGCAGTAGTGTGGTATGACTGCAAATTGGGAAAAAAAATCACTGAAACCCCCAAGATACTAACATATTACAGGAAAGTATAACACATGCAAATGACTGGTGCCAAAAATACGGCTTGAACTCAGTGCCAAGAAAAAAGAAGTTATGTACTCATTATAACATTTTATCTGTGTTGTCCATTTTCATTTATACTTGGCAGATGGTTTAGTTCCGAACCTTGGAACTGACTTTGCCGTTGCTACAGCTCGCGAAAGCCAAAAACTCTTGAGCTTAACCCTTACCCACAATGTTCCTCTCCTATTTACATCAGATTGAGTTTGCTGAAAGACTGACAGAATGAAAAACCCCAAAAGCCTTCACAGAGACCATACCTGGAATCATATAAGAATAGGAGTGGAAAAATGTATGCCCACAGCAGAAAGGTTCTTTCCATCTTTCTCATACCTGAATAAAGTTTCTCTAATGTTAGGGCTAAACAGGGATGATCCATCAAATGGTGCATTGACAAATGAAGACTTAAATGGCCTGCAAAATCACATAGGCACATCCAGGTGTATCTTCTAATGACAATACCTGAGCCCACAGCTCTGGTGGTCCCTTTGGCTGCATGAGAGATGAGTCTCATCGATGAATTTGACACAGACTCCAGGGTAATTGACTAAGAAGCCAACTTTTCTTGGATGTCCTCAGAAATGGTTCCTGCAAGGGTATCTGATAACTCCTTGACCAGATCCCTCTGAAGTCTGGAAAATCTGCCAAGAAATTCAAAGACCATAAGGCAAAGGTCGATGATGCATAGACCCGCTTTCCAAATCTATCCATTGCCTGGGACTCTATGTTTGGTGGATGGATAGAGGAACTCTCTTCAGCCAGTTCATTCTTTGTGGCTGCTGCCATGACCATGGCATCAACAGCTAACCCTTTAGCCTAGAACTGTTTGTCTTCAGGGAAGGACAGAATTTTGTTAGGCCTCCTAGGGATAGGTTTGATAGTATCATGGGGCCTTCTACACCCACTGAGAGATCACCTGAATGAGCTCATCAGCGGATGCAGTCAACCAAGAGGTAGAAGGTCACGTGCCAAAGGCCTACAGGTACACTGACTCCTTGGAAAAAGGATTTCGGTACTTCCAGTCACCCCTCTGTTTCAATATTTCCAAGATGTCTCCAAAGGAGACATCATCATGGGGTGACCTTGTAGATCTCTCCACTTCATCGAAGTCAGTGTCTTCCGTGATCAGTTACTCTGGGGAATCCAAGTGCTTCCTCTTGCACTTTCTCTTCTTAGGGAACTTCTCAGTGGGGTGGTATCAGAATTGGAGAGAATATGTCCATATCTGTTCCACCAAAAACTTCAAGGGTAGGGAGTAGGAGGGAGGGGGGGGTTGAGAATAAATGAAAATGGACAACACAGATGGAACATTATGGTGCGTACATAACTTCTTTATCTTATGATGTCAATTTTTATTTTATCCCCGACATATGGGACAGAGTCCCAAGCTACCTTAGACCTTGGGAGGACTCAAGGAAGGATATTTCTGAGCACCATAGAACCAAATGAAGCTCTTTCCCTGTAGACCAGATACAATTTGTAATGAGTAATAAAGGTATGAGGAGAAGCCCAAGTTGCTGCTTTACAAATATCATTCAAAGAATCTCTAGATTTAAAAACTGCTGAAGTAGCTATGGCTCTTGTAGAATGTGCCTTTATAGGCCTAGGCAATTAAATTTTCTTATTATTATACATAGAAGAAATACATTCTTTGAGCCATCTGGCTAACGTCACTTTACTCACTGTTTGGCCAAGTCTTGTAGATGAAAATGACACAAATAGTTGGTCGGGATTTAGATAGAAATGCATTTGTCTGTGAACATCTAATAAATGTAAACAATATTTAACTTTATTTGCAAAGCTGGGTAAAATACTGGCAAATTAATAGTCTGATTAATGTTGGTCTCTGACTACTTTAGGCAAAAAGGAAGGACTGTTTTTTAGGGAAACTCTATCTTTGTGGAAAATCAAGTAAGGAGGTTTATATGATAAGGCTTGTATTTCTGAAATCCTTCTGGCAGAAGTTATTGCCACCAAAAATATTGTTTTCCAGAATAAAAGCTTCAGATCACATTCAGCTGATGTTTCAAAGGGAGGTTGAATAATGGCTAGCAGGGGTTCAGGCACCTAGACAGCGAGACATTTCCCTGTAGTACATTTGACTGGGGACACATGGCTGAAGTGACATTCAGCTGCAGAGAAGTATGGCTGTTTGCAGACTCCCTGTGGGCAAAGAGAAGCACATACTGCCATGCCAAATGCATGGCAGCAGAAGAAGTAATGAATGTTGTGCTCAGTGGACAGTACATACTTATGTAACTACAACATGTAGAAGTGTGCTACAGCATGGAGGAAATCTTGCAGGCTACTGTAGTCACATTTATGCCTCAATATGCGTTTTAGGTAATGTTCCCTAGACACTGTGAGGGGGTAGTGGTCCACACACTCCAATTATAAAGGCACTGCCCATTGTGCACTGTATTTTTACTGCCACTGACATGTCCTCTGGCCAGCCTGCTGCTGATGCTTGCCATATTGCCTGCTGTCTCATGTTCCCTTGAGGACCATGGACCTTGTTTTCCCCCTGTGCATTTGGTTATTAAAGCTGTGAACATGGCAGTGTGTGCTTCTCTTTGCCCACAGGGAATTTGCAAACAGCCATATTTCTCTGCAGCTGAATGTCACTTCAGGTATGTCTCCCCAGTCAAATATACCACAGGGAAATGTCTCACTGCCTAGGTGGCTGAACCCGGCTAGCAGCAATAAGTTGAGATCCCAAGGTGGGGTAGGATCTTTGTAAGGGAGTTTTTGCAAGAGTATTCCTTTTGAGAAGGTCTTGCAGAGCTTATGAAAAGCCAAAGAGGATTATTTAAAACCATTATGGAAATTAGAAATAGCTGCTAATTGAATTTTTATAGTAGACTGGAAAGCACCTGCTTTAAAATGTGAAGCTTAAAATTCTAGGACTTTATCGATGGGCACTGAAAAAGGGCCAGTATTGCTATCACAAGCCCAAAACATAAACCTCCTCCATTTACTAGCATAAAGTTTATGGGTAGCTGGCTTATGAGAGGCTAAGAGAATACGAAGTACCAGAGAGGAAAGAAAGGGAATCCTGGCTATTAACGGAATTGGAGAAACCCAGTTGTCAGTTTCACAATGTTCGGATGGATTAGTCCCTCTGGATGGGATAGAAGGTCTGGATCCCAGTGCAGAATCCAAGGCTGTTGAGTCAGATAAGGCCAAAGAAATGGGAACCATATCTGTTGAAGCCAAGAAGTACAATGAGGATTACTTTGCTCTTCAGCCTGACTGGTTTGTGTATGAATTTTGGAATTAGAGGAATGGGCAAAAGGCATGCAGCAGTCCAGAGTGCCAAGTGTGTAAAAGAGCATATCTCGTGACTCCACCGGATGAGGGGATCAGGGCAAAGTAGTTGCTGCATTTATTTATGGGAGAGGCAAATAGGTCGCAGCAAGGCTGGCCCCATTGATGGAAAATCCTTTCTGTCACCTTTGGATTGAGAGACCACTCATGAGGCAGGGAATACAGCTGCTTAGTTTGCCTGCTATCACACTGGAACTCCCCAGAATGTGCATTGCTATCAGAAAGTGGTTGGAAGAGATCACCCACTGCCACACTCTGAGAGCTTTGTGATAAAGGGGATAGGATTTGGTTCCTCCCGGTTTGTTGATGTACCAACTCATTGACATATTGTCCATTTCAATTGCAGTTGTTCCTGAAGGAAGAGCAGTCTAAAAGGCTTGCAGTGCTAAAAGCACTGCCCTTAGCTCCAGTACATTAATATGCAAGTTGGCCTCTGTTGGGAGCCAAGTACCTTGGACAATCTTGCCCAGATAATGCCCCCCACCCCATCTAGGAGGCGTCCGTGGTTACTATGACTTGGGGTTGCAATAGGATAAAGGGGTACCCTAGAAGAATGTCTTCAGAATGCATCCACCAAGCTAAATATTTCCTGCAAAGCTTGGTGATCAAAATCAGGTCCAACATGGGTTGGTGTAACATTGACCATTGAGAGGCTAGCAACTGTTGAAGTATCCTCATGTGATATCTTGCCAAGGAAACTAGAGTTATATCTGCAGCCATGGAGCCCAGTGCTTGAAGAACTAGATGAGTGGTCATTTTTTGTTGTTTATTAATTACTTTCTGTATCTGAACTCTGATTTTCTGTAATCTTACAGGAGGAAGAGAAGCTATGGAGGTTTAAATATTTAGCAGGGCTTCTATGAACTCTAAGTTCTGAGTTGGGGTTAACTTTGATTTCTTGTAATTTACAGTTATTCCCACATAAGAACAAATGTGAAGTATCTGGACTCTTGCTTCTATCAATTGATGCCTGGTCGGAGTGGTAATGAGCCAGTCGTCCAGATATGGAAACACTTGGAATCCCTGCAAAATCAAGTGAGTTGCTACTACTGCCATACACTTAGTGAACACCCTGGGGGCTGTGGTGAGACCAGAGGGCAGAACTCTGAACTGATAGTAACTGTCTCCCAGCTGGAAGTGGAGGAAACTTCTGAATCGTTTGTCCATTTTTATATAGTTATATGCATCCTGAAGATCTACTGAGCACATCCAATCGCCTTTTTCCAAAAATGGAAGAATGGACTGTACAGTGACCATCTGAAATTTGGTGTGACAAACTGATTTGTTCAGTACACTTAGATCCAAAATTGGTGTCCAGTCCCCTGTCTTTTTTGGCACTAAAAAGAATCTTGAGTAAATTCTGGACTCTGTCTGGTCTGGTGGGACTTATTGGATGACTCTTTTTTTTCTAGCAGTTTTGGATTTCTGATTTTCTTGCATATGGGAGGAGGAAAGGAAAAGGGGGTTATATATCCTCTGGCTATAATCCTCTGCACCCAAGCATCTGATGTTACTTGTGGCCAGGCCTTTCAGTGCAAGGATAAGCATCCCCTGACTGCCTCCAGAGGAAGACAATCAGGCCTCCTTTCAGGAGCGCTGGTAGAATTTACCAGAGTAAGAATCCCTGAAACCCTAATTTTGTGGGCCACCTCTGCCACATGGGTGGCATCTTCCATTAAAGTTGCCCCCTCTGCCCCTGGGGGAACTGCCACCACGTGTGTCCTGAAAAGGCCCTTGGGATTTCTTGGACCACATTTTTCCACTGCTTCTTTGATTTCTAGAGAATGGTTGTTGAGGAGTGGAAAAATGTATGCCCACAGCAGAAAGGTTCTTTCCATCTTTCTCATACCTGAATAAAGTTTCTCTAATGTTAGGGCTAAACAGGGATGATCCATCAAATGGTGCATTGACAAATGAAGACTTAAATGGCCTGCAAAATCACATAGGCACATCCAGGTGTATCTTCTAATGGCAATGCCTGAACCCACATCTCTGGTTGTCCCTTTGGCTGCATGAGAGATGAGCCTCATCGATGAATTTGACACAGACTTCAGGGTAATTGACTAGGAAGCCAACTTTTCTTGGATGTCCTCAGAAATGGTTCCTGCAAGGGTATCTGATAACTCCTTGACCAGATCCCTCTGAAGTCTGGAAAATCTGCCAAGAAATTCAAAGACCATAAGGCAAAGGTCGATGATGCATAGACCCGCTTTCCAAATCTATCCATTGCCTGTGACTCTATGTTGGGTGGATGGATAGAGGAACTCTCTTCAGCCAGTTCCTTCTTTGTGGCTGCTACCATGACCATGGCATCAACAGCTAACCCTTTAGCCTAGAACTGTTTGTCTTCAGGGAAGGACAGAATTTTGTTAGGCCTCCTAGGGATAGGTTTGATTGTATCATGAGGCCTTCTACACCCACTGAGAGATCACCTGAATGAGCTCATCAGCGGATGCAGTCAACCAAGAGGTAGAAGGTCACGTGCCAAAGGCCTACAGGTACACTGACTCCTTGGAAAAGGGATTTCGGTACTTCAGTCACCCCTCTGTTTCAGTATTTCCAAGATGTCTCCAATGGAGACATCATCATGGGGTGACCTTGAAGATCTCTCCACTTCATCGAAGTCGGTGTCTTCTGTGATCAGTTACTCTGGGGAATCCAAGTGCTTCCTCTTGCACTTTCTCTTCTTAGGGACCTCCTCAGTGGGGTGCTCTGGGGTGGTATCAGAATTGGAGAGAACTGTTATCTGGGACTCCTGCAGTTTTGGCACTTGCTGACCCAGTGGGTGTGCAGGTTGAATTTCTGGACATGAAGATGAAAGGGGCACAGGCTCGGAAGTGGAAAGGACTGACTGTTGCAGTCAATGCTCTTTCCATGGTCTCAAAATCTGGACTCCCCAAAGGAGGAAGGGAGCCTGGAACCAAGAAAGATGGCCTCAGAACCATGGTCACGCCTTGCTCTGAAGAGACAGCTCCCAAGACTGAAGTCAGAGCCAAGCTGATCCGTGCCAAAGCCCCAAGGTGCAGAGATGGCTCCAAAAAAATAGGAGTCAACTCATGCCCACCCCCCTCAGGAGCTGACAAGACAAATTCAAATCTGTGAGACTTCTGAATCTGTAAGGATAGATGACCTATGAGGAAGAACTGGTTCTGAAGATAGGGATATCTCCAGACCTGATTGCAGTCGGCACTGGGTGGCTCGGAGCCAGGAACTCTAATGCTTCAGATGAAGTCATAGGGGTAAGGGAAGGATCAGCTGTCATACCTGAGGGGATTAGGACCAAAGAGGCACCTGACAATCCTCTTGCCCAGAGTATCTTATTCACCAGCATCTCTACATCATCTTCAATCAAGCTCTTGGTGGAACAGATAAAAAGGGTGGGGAGCGATTTTGTCCTTTTCAGAAAAGGGGTTGATAGAGGGTGAATATGAGGTTCTCAGGAGATCCATCATGGATGACTCATCAATTTGCCTACTCCGTTCCAAAATAGTCGATAACGATAAAGATATCTGAGATAAACAGGTTCCATAGGTCTCTTCGGGACCAATGTTTTACTAGAGGAGTCAGTTAGTTCCAAGGGTTCTACAGGAACCAAAGACTTAGCCCTTTTTGATGGTGCTGATGTCGTGGAAGGCACTCATAGGCTACTCTTTTTTGTTTCTCCAAAGCTTTAGAAGAAGAAGATGATGACAGAGAAGACACATTGGTCTTACTCTTGGCTTTGTCAGCCCCAGATAAGGCCTCAATGAAGGCTGATAGAAACATACCCTTAACGTTTGTTACATCTTTCCACTAGTGCCCTGTGACTGAAACTGTGGCATATGGAGCAGTTTTCTTGAAGGTGAACAGGGCCTAGGCAATAAGCACACAGCAGATGAGCATCTGGCATAGAAATTTTGTGCCCACATTTCTGGCACCTTTTCCAGAAACTTTAGGTTTATCAGCCATAATGAAAATTTCAAAGTTTGTAAATAATTGACATCAACAGGCCAGCTATACAAACCACATACACGCACACAGGTATTAAGGCCTCACAAACAGTAACACTCACTGAAGAAAAAAATAGATTTTTTTTTTTAATAGAAGGAGAAAGCAACAGGAAGAAAACTATCAACAATACTAAATGATAATGCACAGAGGTGTACAGAAGAAAGAAAAACTATGAACAATGATAGTTCAGAATACACCAAGGTGTACAGTAAGAGAAGGAGAGGGCAATTATAAAAATGATAGGAAGACATGGGTGGGTTAATGACTAATAAGGGGGTAAAGAAGTAGAAATCTCTTTCAAATTATGAAATATATCAGAAAAGCAACACTTAACTCAAGAGCAATGGCGAATGCGGCTGTCATGAAGAGTGGCAAATGAGATCTGAGGTAAGTAGGAGAGAAGCATTGTAGGGTAAGGGTTAAGATTGAGAGTTTTGGGCTTTTGCGAACTGTAATAACGTCCAAGTCAGTTCCAAGGTTCGGAACCGAACCATATGTTGAGGATAAAATGAAAATTAACATCAAATTGCATAATAGCACATTTTGAGAAGTCTGCCACCCCAGGAAATTACCTCATCAATAAAATACTCCCTAAAGGTAGACAGAGTAGTCAGGAATTTAGGGAATCATGTAGATAGTAACCTGGCTTTCGAGTAAAGTAGTAAGAAAATCATTGTATGTCACACAACTTATAAGTAAAGGCATGGCATCTAGGTCCAGAGAAGTCTTCATGCCACTATACTCAGCCCTAACCAGACCCATCATTGAGTATAATACTCTCTTTAGTATGTACCCGACCAGGTGCATGCAATAACTGGAACGTTAACAGAGGTTTCTCACAAAAAGAATACAAGGCATAAACACAATGCCCTATGGCAAGTGTTCCCTTATAGTCATTTTCTCCTGAATAATTAAAAAACATCATAATATTGTACAGAGAGGATTCCATTGCCAGAGTGAATAACAAAGTTGAGCAGCTGTACATAGTGCCATACTAAAAGGAGAAAATAATTGAGACTTTTGTGTTGCGTATAATATACTCACATGACCCTGTATAAAATGGCCTTAATGCTGTAGCAGCAAACTTATGTAGAATGGAGAACAGGAATCAGGAGATTTTGTTTGGAGGCCTTCTCAACATGTATGTCAAAGACCATAAGAAGTGTCCTTAACCTCAAGATACTTTTAAGGATTACATCGTAATTCTGGCGTTATCAATAAACTGTTTGCCATGTATAAAACTCAGCTGTCAGAATGTATCAAATTAATTATTATTTTATTTATTTGTCTTTGCTGGCAGAATAAGTTTGACTGGCCAGAGCCCATTTTCAGTGGAGGCCCAGAGGAAAAAGTCCCATCACAGTACATTTATATTAACAAGTGAATTTCAGACAATTACTTTCCTAACTCTACCTGCACATTGTGACATACATAATTTGTAGTCTACACTTGCTATAGAAATAGGGTGTTATTGTCCAAGGTGATTAAGATCATGAAAATCTCATGATGCCATGAGGCAAGTGGAAAAGCCCAGGTGCAGTGGTGCAGAAGTTAATGTTGTCACCTCACAGCAAGAGGTTTTCCTGTTCAATTCTTGGCTGGGGTGCCTTCTATGTGGAGTCTGCATGTTCTCCCTGTGTTCCTGTGGGTACTCCATTTTCCTCCCACATTCCAAAGATGTGCATCTGGAGAAGTTCTTCTCAGGTCTCCGCTGAAAATAGACTATGACCTAGTCGGACTTTCCCAGTCAACAAATGTAAAATTAATAAAATAAAATAAATAAAAAACTTAGGAAGAGCTGAAGGTTGAACCATTTCTCATGGTCAGGGAGTGGATCATCTCATCTGGTCACCTTCCTGGTTTTAAAGACTTTATATAAGTCAGAATTCTCAAATAGAACATGGAACACGTCTTTTTGCTGCAGTAGAAGTCTGGGAATAGAATATCTGCTGAAGCTTCTTCTTAATTTTTGTTTTTCTTCGAGTTTTTTTAACAATATATGTAAATTGGTAGAATCTTAAAAAAATATTAAAAGTATAAAAGAAGGAGAAGTGAAGGAAAACCAAAACAAAGAAAAAAAAATCAGTCTTATTCCATCCACACAAAAATGTGGGATAATGATTCCACCATTTTGGCATTAACATATAGATTTTAGTTTCCATAATGGTATGCATAACATGTTCACGTCGCTATCATAGGCTTACAGTATATTATAGCAACTTGACATTTATTCACAAGACCACCTGCAACAAAGAGACCATTCAATTCATCTTTGTGTAACCTATCACAAAATGTGGTCCAAAACCTCAACCAAGCTATTTTTAGCAATTTTTGTACGATATGTGGTAGGCAGTATTTAGTAGGGCAATAAGGTGTTAATACTGTAACTCAAGCCTGGTTTTCTTTCCTTTCCTAATCAAGGTAGTAGTTGTTGGGAACATTAATTTAGGCAATTTCCAAGCAGATGATTTTAGAAATTATAATCTCAAGAAAATTTCAGGATCAATCCAAAAATCTTGAAAATGGCTACATAATGATCAGGGCATTGGCATGGTATATTTTTCCAGAGCTATCATTACATCATTAATTTTCTGTAAATAACAAAATTGTTTTAGAGGTCTGTCTAAGCCAGCCTTCTCTTGTCCATATTTTCTGTCCAATTATATACAGTATGTATATGGAAAATAGTTCAACAGGGAATCCAAAATTAATTCCTAAGTATTTGAAAGTTTTCACTGCTGCTGTAGTACTTAATTACATTGTGTCTGCTAGTTTTACAGGATAGTAGTATCTAGATGGCATCTGGGGCAAAAGAAACACTGATGCTGCGGCGATGCTTTATACCAAGACCAAAGAAAGACAGAGAGAGCTGACGGGCAGGGCGCGACATCAGCGAAGCCGACCCGAACTTTGGACCGGGGCGACTGAAGGGCTGGCGACAGACAGGACAACCCAGTTAAAGATGCTATCCAGTTCGGACATCTACATTTATGGTAGGTACAAAACTGTACTTTATGGTTTCCCTGTACTTGACCTCTAAAACTAGCATTTTCAAATTAAGAGAGTTTTCTGATTGCACTCTTAAGTTTGCTGTAGCAAAGCTATCTGAGTTGGGAGGTGGTGGCTGAAAGCTTATTGTGTGTTTTCCTGACTGGTCTGTAGGCCTCGCTGTTGTAAGACCTGTTTTTTCAATTCTATATAAGCTTAATGTTTGCACTAGGCTGCTTTCCATACAGTGGCAGTTAGCAGTGCCCCGTATAGACATAAACACTATCAAGTTAAAATTTCCCTTAGAATAACTGTCCCTAAAACCTTTCCCAATCCACCTGCTGCTCTAGGAACATCTGAGTTGTGCACAGAGCAGCATCTCTTTGTTGTTCTCATTAAGTATAGCACCCATTCTTCATCCATGTGCTATCATTCCAGTCCAGTTAAATCTCCTCACTCTTCTCTCTGGTTAAACTGATAGTAAAAAACTGAAACCATGGATAGGCACTTTCCTGCTATCTCTGTGGCCAGTCTGGTGGATGTGGGCATCCTGAGGCAATATAGCAATTGTCTCATGTTTACTGACAACCACTTAATCCTGAAACAAGCAAGCGCAGTATGAGTATGCGAGAGATGTAGTTACACTATGTAAATTGAAACATGACTGTCACATGCTGACAAATCAATGACAAACAGGTTGTCAGCACATGCACATCATGTCCCTCACTAAATAAGGTCTTGACACATAAACCCATTTGTATGGAGGTACTCACAAGTAACCTACGAAAACCTCAGAGGCCTCCTGTACACTGCCCTCAGAAACCACATGCAAACAAAACCATGTCAACACCAACGCTATACATACAAATACACATTACAGTGTCTCAACAAGCAAGCCCTTAAGGTGAAATACCACACATTCAAACATCTTGGTCGTAGGAGACTCCACTGTGAGACATATGGATGTCCCCCCCTCACCAGGCTGGATAAGGAGGGGGTTACATTCAGTTGCCTGTCAGGGGCCAGGATTCACCAGATACGCCGACACTCAAGTCATTAAACCACAAGAACTAGTATGACTCAGTCATAGTCCATGTGGGTGTGAATGATCTGAAACATACTTCCCTGCACTATATGAAGAGAAACATGCTGGACCTCTCTGAATATGTGTCACAGACTGATATGAGCCTTGCATTGAGCAGCATTCTGCCCTCACCAAGAATAATACCACAATACAAACAGAAAATGATTGACTTCAATAATTGGCTTAGCTACTGGTGTCATTATGAGGGGATCCAGTATTTGCCAGCATGGGACAAGAAGATCAACAGACCACACTGTTTTTCCAGAGATGGTCTGCACCTGTCACTACTAGGCTTTCAAATACTGGCCAAGGTATTAGCCACCCCCATAGTGCCTTTTTTTAGGCAATGCCAAACTAACAGACCTTTCAACATAACAAATTCTTCTAATGCCAGTCTGAAAGTACTACAGCTCAATGCTAGGAGCCTCAACAAGAAACTGCACTCCCTGGAAGTTCTCCTTGCCCTGGAGAATGCTGATGTATGTGCAGTTACAGAGACTTGTTCCAAGGCTGCTGAAAGCACTACAGCAGTGCAAGGCTGCAATGTCTATCACTCATTCAGATCACCCACTGAAAAGGAAAAAAAATGAAAGGAGGAGGTGTTTCCATATACATAAAAAGCAATCACACCTCTAGACTGGTCAAGCAGGATGACTTGCTTGTGCTACTCCGTCCAGCTGACCACAGGCAAAATCATCCACCATATCATTGCTAGCTACAGGTCCCCAACTATGAACCATGAAAACCACTCTACATACCTGATGTTACTAGAATCACTTACCATTCAGCCCAACACACTACTCATGGGTGATATTAACTACTCCTCCATAAACTGAGAAATATATATGACCACTACCATACAGGATCAGATATTCCTGGACTTTGTCAGTGTAATTGCTCTGGAACAGCTGGTCTGCACTCTCACTAGGGGCTCAAATATCCTTGGCATACTACTCGCAGACATGAGGGGGCATTATATACCCCCCAGCATAATGTCCTCATTGGTAAGACTGGATCATAACTCAGTCTCCTTTTAAATAAATTTAACAGTAGTACCCCCATCAAACCCTAAAACTACAAAGAATTTTTCCAAGGCAAATTACCTCCTAGCAAGTAATAGCATAGGAAATTTTAAAGCTCCCCCTAACCCGAAAACATGGAGGCCTATGCAGAAGTATGCACAAATGCCCTGTTCAACCACTTAACCTCATAGAAATAGCAGTACCTGACCGAACTAAACCCAAGTCTAGAAAAACAAGCCACCCTGGTGGACCTCTGACTTAAATAGACTATACAACAGAGGAAATAAATTCATGTCTATAAGTAAGTAGGAGGGTGCACAACATAGAAGAAATCCCTCATTTGTCTCATCAGGCAAATCAGGGGCCTACTCAAGTTTCAAAAGCTAACTACAAGACTAAAATAGCCTCCCAAGCAAAGGATAACCACAAAGCATTTTTTAGTTATGTCTGAAATCTTAAGGGAAACACTCAACAATGCACTGAGTTGGCTGCAGGTGGCACTACCTATATTCAGCCAGAAGAAATAGAAAACCTACTGGACAATACATTCAGCTCAAATTTCACACCCTCATCATCTCCAGTCACTCCCCATAAAGTACCCTCTACCATTCCTTTGCCTGTTATCACAAAAGAACAGGTAATCACTGCACTCTCTAAAGCTAGAAACATGGAATCAATAGGTCCTGATGGAATCTCAGTGTACCTATTAAATAGCTTGATTCCCTGTTCCTCACTGAACTGCAATCTCCGTTCAAAATGCCGAACTCAGATAATGGACCTACACTATCCATTCACTGTAGTGTAGTTGATGTTTTCTGGTACGGCATTCTGCCCATTGGAAAAGTGCCTTTCAACCACATGCCGGTTAAGGACTGGCACTTCGCCGATTTTATCCACTGTAGTGTAGTTGATGTTTTCTGGTACGGCATTCTGCCCATTGGAAAAGTGCCTTTCAACCACATGCCGGTTAAGGACTGGCACTTCGCCGATTTTACTGTTTGCTTAACTGCATTTCTGTGTGCTTTCCTAAAAAAACAAAAAACAAAAAAAAAATACTCCTTGTTTTCCCGCCTTTGCTCGACTAGTTAAGACCAGTATACAGGCTTTGCTGTATTCTGGGCTGTGTGTAGTTCCTGTGTTGGCCATTGCCTTACTTGGATAGAAGGAAGTTTCTGAGCTCACCAGTGGGAGTGGGGAGCCTTGAGCAGCCTATCTGTCCCTGGGGGAAGTGACCTCAGCACTTGAGCTGTAAATCATTGGTTGCCTTGGACCATTTCTAGCTCTTTTCAAGTTCCCTGTATAAAATCCCATTTTTTTTTTGCGTTGAAACCTACTTAGCGCATCAGCGGTTATACAGGTTTAAACTATTTCTGGCTCTGCCAAGTCTGCTCTTCAATTTTTCCCTTAGAAGCTCTACTCAGTCTATTTAGCTGTATATATTAGCACTTGTTTTGAACTTCTATCCTTAGCAAGCACTCATAATAAAACAAGCACTCTTACCCTAAAGTAAGCACTACAGGCATCCACTACCCCCTGTGAATACCCACTTCCCTTAAAGGCACAACACTCCTTATAATATTCTAGTATGTCGAGTGGTAGACCACAAGCATTCTCTCTTGTTCAGCTGGTTAATCTGGGAATCTTAAGACAATGTTACAATTGTCTCATGTACACAGACAACCCTCTCCTCCTTCCTACTAACACATATACTTGTGAGAGATGCAACTATATAGCCAGACTGAGGCTGAACTCTCTCAACTCAGGACTGGCAAGACCAGACAGGAGGAGATGGTACCCACACCCAAAGCAAAACCAGTCACACATAAAACCACCACTACTACAAACCAAACACATAACAACACAAAGACATACTGGAGGCTCTTATAAAAACTTACCAAAACAACAGAGGCCTCCAAAGCAGACACCCAGAAATACACCCCCACAAGCAACACCTACAACACATACCTCAAGCAACAGGTGTGTCACACAATCACAGCCCCTAAGGCAAAACACTATGCCAGAGACATTAGTAATAGGTGACTCTATAGTCAGACACACCGACGTTCCACTTACCAGGCTGAATAAGGAGAGGGTAACGGTGAGCTGCCTATCGGGAGCTAGGATCTGCCACATTACA
Organism: Protopterus annectens; assembly: GCF_019279795.1. Lineage (NCBI taxonomy): Eukaryota > Metazoa > Chordata > Ceratodontiformes > Protopteridae > Protopterus > Protopterus annectens. Next base: position 553,900,452 of record NC_056732.1, read on the forward strand.
CACGCACTCAGGTCACTCCAAAGCAAGTACAAGTATGATTCAGTCATTGTCCATGCGGGTGTGAATGACCTGAGACCCTCCCTGGAGTACATGAAAAGAGACATTGAGGAGCTCTCCGATTATGTAGCCCAGACTGGTATGACCCTGACCCAGAGCAGCATCCTGCCCTCACCAAGAATGATGCCTCAGTACAAAGACAAAATGATCAGTTTTAACAATTGGCTTAATCACTGGTGTCATTCTAGGGGGATCCAATGTCTGTCAGCCTGGGATGACATGCTGGACAAGGGATGGCTTGCACCTGTCACCACTGGGCTTCCTGATGCCAAGGCTCTTGCCACCCCATAGTGCCTTTTTAGGCAATGCTCAAAGGACAAATCAACCTCCATAAAAACAAAAATGGAAAAAATTAAGGGTAATGCTGCTCAACGCCAGAAGTCTAAATCTCAAGATGCAGGTACTCAAGCACTTCTCAGTATGGAGAACATCGATGTCTGTGCAGTAACTGAAACCTGGTTCAAGGCTCCTGAGAGCACTCCAGCTACCAGGCTATACCTCATATCATGCGTTTGGCCTCAAGTTCCAGGCCGAACCACAAAGGAGGGAGTGTCCATTTTCATAAAGGACACCTACACCTCTCGATTGGTGGCTACCCATGAAGCATCAGAAACCATACAAGTTTTACTCACCATAGGCAAAACTGCCATACAACTGGTCGCATGTTATAGAACACCCTCCCAATCCCAGGAATCCCATCAAGCATTCCTGAAAACACTGGAGGATATGAATGTCACACCAAACACCATCATATTGGGTGACTTCAACTACCCCAACATAGACTGGGCCCACTATTCTAGCCCTAACACCCTAGCCCAAAGATTCCTGGAATTCATAAACTCAAATGCTATGGAGCAACTGGTCACTTCTCCTACGAGGAGAGATAATATACTTGACCTGATTATCACAAACATGGGGTCCAAATGTTCCACACCGGATATAAACCCCTCACTAGTAAGATCTGATCATAAACTGATCACGTTGGATGTACATATCCCACCCCCACCCCCAGAACAAAAGACTACAGTGAAAAACTTTTCAAAAGCTGACTTTGCGCTCCTTAAGTCAGAAATGATATCCTTTAAGCCTACTGGGTTAATGGAAACCACATCCCAAAATGCTGAATCCTTCACAAAGGACATCTCCAAGAATGCATGGATCAAGCAATCCCAACTAAAACCAAGACCCTCTCCACCAAGGAAAACGCCGGTTTGGTGGACCCCTATAAACAAACTGTACAACAAAGAAGGAAGCTACTGCAGGACAAAGCCAAATCCCACAAGGGAAAGGCTTCCTGATCAGCACAAGTAAAAACTACGTTCTCTCATAAAAACATCTAAAGCAAACTTTGAGAAAAAGATTGCCAAGGATACCAAAGACAATCACAAGGCCTTCTTCAATTATGTCAGAACCTTGGGAGGAAATTCTCAGATATGCTCTGAGTTAGTACACAATGACAAAAATTCACTGACCCTACCGACATTGCCAATATTCTGGCAGATAGGTTCAGTGCAAATTTCTCCCTCCTCACCCCTAAAGATGAAGTAATTATCCCTGCTGAATGTAACCTACCTGTCATCACAGACATACAGGTGAAATCAGCACTCAACAAGGCAAAAACACAGCATCTATGGGACCCGATGGTATCCGTGAACTCCAAGATGAACTAAACCCGCCCCTAAGAACGCTATTCAATCTTAGCCTCACTACAGGATATGTACCTGAACACTGGCGCACAGCAACAGTGGTCCCACTCCACAAGGGGGAAATTCTACTGACCCTGGTAACTACTGCCCCATAAGTTTGACCAGCCTGGTCTGTAAGGCTATGGAAAGAATCATCATGGAACTCATAAATGGCGACATTGGGGATCTGCAGACCCTTGATCCCACCCAGTTTGGTTTTGTAAAGGCAGATCCTGCCTCTTAAACCTGGTTGACTTCTTGAGACAGTCACTAGTGCCATCGACGCAGGGCAAGGCTGTCCACACTGCCTACTTGGACTTGGCTAAGGCCTTTGACACGATACCACACTCTGGCATCATTGACAAGCTCAGCAGCCTAAATGTAAATCCATATGTCACAAGATGGGTAGCAAACTGGCTAAAAACAGAACCCATAAGGTTAAAATTGCTGGAGCCATGTCAGACTCAAAACCAGTCACAGTGGTGTCCCACAGGGCTCAGTCTTGGGTCCACTCTTATTCGGCATTTACTTCTCAGATGTGAAAGCAAATATGGGAGGATTATGGCTGACAAAGTTTGCAGATGACTGCAAACTGGGTGCCATAGTTGATTCACCTGCTGACACACACATCCTACAGAAAGGTCTCACTGAAACGGACAACTGGTGCGGAATCATGGCCTCAAACTTAACGCCAAAAATGTATAGTCATCCCTTTGGGAAAAACAAAGTACCCACAAATTATCACGTAGACAATAACCCACTGAATACGGAAGAAGTAATCAGAGACCTGGGGACTCAAGTCGATAGTGACCTCTCCTTTGACAACCATGTTGCCAAAGTGGTCAGAAAGACATTCTACCTTGCCCATCTCATCATGAAGGGATTCTCATCCAGATCAAAGGAGGTCATTGTACCTCTATATTCCTCTCTTGTCAGGCCCATGATTGAATATAATGCTCCATTTGGGATGTATCTCACCTGGCACATGCAACAACTGGAAAGACCCCAGAAGTACCTCACCAAGAGGATCATAGGTCTCAAACATGTGCCTTATCCAGCTAGATTAAAGAAACTCCAGCTCTATTCAGTAGCATACCGCCTGCTCAGAGGTGATTTGTGCCTAACATATAGGGCCATGTCCAACCAGGAATTGATGGACATGCTCCATCTCAAAAAATCCAAATCCACCAGAACCACGAGCTAAAGATTTCAACCTCTGCACAAATATGAATAGGACATGCTGGAGGGATAGATTCATAACACAGAGGTTACCCATACTCTGGAACAAAATCCCAGTTCATGTGAGACAGAGCCCTTCATTGGCACTGTTCAAGAAAAATCTCGATGCATGGATGGGAGATCTAAGTTTACAGTCACCTCAGTGTCACTACTAGACAGAGGTATAGTTTACTAAATAATGGGGTCCCACAAGTGTCACTACTAGAGAGGCGCAACTATATAGTATGGGGTGGCGTAAGCCACATCACTGTTGGCTAGGCTTATAAATGCCCCCGGGCAGATAGCCTAGTACACTACTATGAAACTATGAAACTAATTCAATAGTAAACCGAGACATCTGGGTACTCAAATAGATAGTAATGTGAACTTTGACTACCATGTGTTCATGGTGGTGAGGAAATCCTTCTATGTGGCTTAGCTTATAAGTAAGGGCATTGCATCCTGATATAAGGATGCCATAGAATCACTGTACTCAGCCCTCATCAGACCAGTAATCAAGTACAATGCATCCTTTGGCATGTACCACACCAAGTACTTGCAACAGTTGAAGTGTCGTCAGAGGTTTCTTACCAATAAAAAATAAATGGTATAACCAACATGTCATATGTGGACCAATTAAAAGCCCTATCACTGTATTCATTTTCCTACTGATTATGAAGGGGTGATCTGTGTCTGACTTATAAGGCAGTCTGTGATCCAGCCCTGATGGAAATGTTGCATAGTCAGAAAACTAACTGCATGAGGCTTACCCGCTCCAAAGATCTAAACCTGATCTCTGACATGAATAGGTCATGCTGGAGAGACAGATATATGTCTCAGAGAGTGCCTCTCCTCTGGAATAGGCCTCCTATTTACATGAAACAGAGCCCTTCCCTGACCATCTTCAAGAGTAATCTGGACCAATGGATGGGAAATCGCAAATTCACTCCTGGGGTGACACTCATGTCCCTTATGTACAACATCAATTACTAAAAATTATCAAAACCCTGCTTGGTGACCCTTGTTATCTTTCTGCTAGGGATACAGAATTGGGTAAAATCTCGCTAAAACTGGCTAGGTTTGTAAGGGCTCTTGAGCTGTTAGCTTATTAATCGCTTATGAACCTATGAACTTAAGCAAATTCAACCCTAATTTGCAGAGTATGTTTAACACCCTTATCAAATTATCACTTAAAAGACAGGCAAACATACATTTATATAAAAGAAAACAAACCATATTAATGTGTTCCCATCTACAAACATACATCACGTGTTTTTGTATTGCTATCATCAATCCAGCATTACATAAATTGTCCAATTCCTGCCTTCTCTTACATCTAACTCCTCGTTAATTTGCATGGTATTGTTAGAAAGTTTACTTTGCCTACATTGTATTGCCAGTGTCTTTTTCATTTTATTGTGATATAGAATAGCAGACCACCTCTGTAATTACACTTGGATTTATCAGTCTTCTTATTGATCTTCTGCCTTTCCCTTTTAAGGTTACCACTTTTAAATAGTTAACTGTTAAAAGTTTAAATAGCTGCTCCAGCTGCTTCTCTACAGTCACTCCATCAAAGGCTACTTTTTTACAGTACGTTCATTGCATTTTTCACTGTGGCAGTAATAACATTAGGGTTCTTTGCCACAAGTGACGTCCAATGCCTGGACTTCCAGAGCACTGAAATTCGTCCTCATGGATGTTTGTGCATTTCTGCTAAAAGGAGAAAGTCAGCTCGCACTATCTCCATTTCTTTCTTACTACAAACAGTCTGAATGTCCAGCTTGTTTCTTGGTGTCTTGAATAGTACTAGCATCCTATTCATTCAGTCCATCCAATCCAACTTATGGCTTCTCAAGCCACTTGTCAGATCTGAGTCAACATTACTGGTGCTCCAGCCTTTAACCCATTTAAGAATTCTTTTATCATAATGCACTAGTTGCCAGGATTACCTCAGATCTCATTTGCTGCCATTGTGAGCAGACATTGATCACCTCCCTGCAAGTCAGCTAATTGCTGTTCCTCAATTCTTTCCTCAATAGCACTAGATAATAATTTTTTTATTACTCCTCAGCTAGATTTATTGGTTAAGATTTTATCGCTCATCTTTCAAGCGAATTAGCCCTTTCTTTCCCATGTATTTTGCGTCAGCATTTGTAGCCATCGCCCTTTCCATTTTCTTTCTTTTCTCTGTAAAAAAATTACATATAATAGCTTTTCATATATATATATATATATATATATATATATATATATATATATATTTATTTGTGGGATAGTTGTAGTCATATTTATATAACTTATATATGGAATCCGTGGTGGTGCTGCTGCGGTAGCGTTGTCACCTCACAGTAAGACGCTGCCCGGTTTGATTCTCAGCTAGAGCATCTTCTGCGTGGAGACATGCGTGAATGAGCGTACCTTCGTTGAAGGTTGTGCATCAGGGCTGGCAACTCGGCATGTAAAAATCAACTGCCAATCATTAGCGGACCGGAGTTCCGCTGTGGCAACCCCTAACCGGGAAAAGCCGAAAGACGCATATATAGACATATAATTTCTAATTGAAGTTCTTGGCTATTTTCTGACTGTTATTAACCTAAGCAGTTTTGTAGATCTTTGTGCGTTGTGCTTTAGGTGTGTGCTTTGTCATCTTGGAAAAAGATAAGGAGAAAAACGTCCCTAAAGGAATCCATCCACAAGTTGTATCATGGAAAGTAGAAGCAATTTGTTATTTAGGTATCACCACAAGACACTGAGCCCTTTTCAGCCTCTATTCCAGACAAACTCTGCTTTCTAGCACATATGTTTGATTGGGGTTCTAGCTTCTCGACTATAAAAGTCCAGTTAGCAGCCATTTCTAATTTTCACATCAGTCTTCAAAACCACTTGCTAGCTTGTCACAAACTCTGAAAAGCTTTCCTAAAAGAACTCTTCCATATCTGGCTGCCAATCAGGGAACCAATTCCACCTTGGGACTTAATTTATTCTAGAGGCCTTGACAAAACTTACATTTGATCTGGCATCTACAATTCAGGTAAAATATCCTTCTCGGAAACCTTGTTTCTTATTTTTTTTTTTTTTTATTTAACATTTGTTGACCGGGAATGTCCGACTAGGTTCCACAGAGCCTGTTTCAGATGGCTATAACTTCTGCAAGAATGGTGTCTGAACTTCATACACTCTCTTCAGTAGTTCATTATTTGGTTTTCCACTAGGAAATGGTGTTCCTACATACCCTGGATGTTCATAAACAACTTCACTTTTACTTTCATAGCACTAAATTCTTCAGAAAAGAGTCACTGCATTTCATCTCCTTCACAGTTAATAAGCTAAGTCGCAGTGTTTCCAAAGTTACTCTTTCCAAGTGGCTTTCTGGTTACATTTCCTACATCTTCTCAACCCATAATCACCCTTTGTTAGGCAGACCTAAAGCCCATTACACTAGATCCATGGCTACCTCCACAGCCTTCCTCAGATGCTCTTCAATAGATGAAATTTGTGCTTCTGTAACCTGGTTATCTGTGTACACCTTCATTAAGCACTATAAATTGAATTTAATTTCTAGGGCAAGGGCTTCCTTTTGTACTTCTGTCCACAAGGGTCTCTTGTCATTATAACACCCCAGAGTTCAAGTAGCTTAGGATTCTGACCCATAAGTTGTATCAGAAAGACAAAATGACTAGGATATAAAGTTATGTACTTACCATTATGCTGGATCCATTCATTCATCCATGTTCAATATGCCAACCCTCACTCTGTTCCCCTTCATGCTGACATCTGTAAGACCTGAAGAATGTTTTTTTCACTTAGTATTGTACACCACAGTAAGTTCCTTATTTCTGGCATCATGCTTGATCTATGGTAATTCTGACCACTAGTGCATTATGGGAAGAGAATTCTTAAAGGGGCTAAAGCACTAGTGCTGCCGAGTCAAATCTGAAAAGTGGCTCAAGAACCTATAAGACATATCAGACAGACATGAATGAAAGGATCGAGCATTATATTAAGTATGTAACTTCCTATTTCATTGCCTGTCTAGAGCTCTAAACCACCCAAGTACCCCACTGGGGCATTTCTTATTATTCCTTATTGTTACTTTTCTCTAGAATTGCAGAGTTTGTCATTTAGTTGCGATTTTGTAGGTATTCATGACCACTGGCCATCATATCTGGAATGCCTTCTGTAAAACTAAATAAATGTCTGTATAAGTGAAAGTTTCCCCACAAAGATTACCACTCACATTGTCTCTTTTGCTTTAGAACAGCAAATAACTTGTCTCTTCTATACATTTTTTGAGGATTTTAATAGGAACATGATGAGAAAGAAGAAAAAGTTCTTCAGACTTATCTTGAACAGAATAAGTTGGAAATCTTTACACATCAGGCTGCCATATCAAACATATCACATCAGTCATTTGGCTGACATACTCCCACAAAAAAAGTATACACAGGGAGAAGTAGTTCCATCAGGAGGAGAAACAAGAGACTGGAGGTTACACCTCTGTCCCAGGTGATCTCTCTGGGCCCATAGGTGTTGGTTCTGTGGAAGAGCTTATTCTTCCCCCTATTCCCAATGCCTTTTACTGATGCCTCTGGTAATGTAGGTATGGAGACTGCCATGCTTACAGCTGCTGTCACATTCTTCTTGAACAGAATTCCAATTCCAGTGCTCCAGTAGGACACTGATTCTCATGTGGTCACCTTTAATGTTCAGTTTCACATTTTTTCTTTGTGGGAATTCTCTTTATTCCCATGTGAAGGGATGCCCAGAACCTCAGAGTTGAGCAGGGCCTTCAGATACTAGCCCTACTGTCTGAAATTGTCTATTCCTCTATTCTGTGTACCTAGTTGACCAAGTCCTGGATGACCCCCTTTTTGCAGGACTTGTGTTCCTGGGGTTTATGTATCCGATGCATTAATTACATGTCTCCAGACTTCCCTTCAACAGTGGAAAGAAGCCCAAGCTTCTAATTCTTCCAAACCAGAAGTCCAGGCCCAGGTATTTGCTCTGGAGTTGCCCATCCTCAGAAGAGACAACCTTCACAAAATTTCAAGAGAAGGAGGATCTGATATATATATATATATATATATATATATATATATATATATATATATATATATATATATATATATATATATATATATATATATATATATATATATATATGTACATCTCTGATATCTTCTCTCCTATGGTATAATTAGTATGCTGAAGATACCCTGCCCTCATGTTCACCCCTAGAAAAGCTCTTTATTTTATTTTATTTTTTTATTTTACATTTGTTTACCGGGAGAGTCTGACTGGGCATAAAACGGTTTTTCATTGGAGGACCAGGGAGAAAAGCTCCATTGTTAGTAAACAATTTTGTTAATAGAAAAAAATATCTTATAATACAATGAAGATAAAATAGTAACACACTATCCTATGTCCTTCTGCTGTCGTTTCCTCAAGCCTTGATGGTCATCCTGAATTTAATGGATGCTCACATATATATATCCATACTCAAGGTGCACAGGTGCATTCAGGGGTCCAGGGTAGGAAGTTCCACTATCAGTTTACTTCATTGCCCCCCAGGGTCTTCACAAAATCGGTGGTGCAGCAGTTAGCATTGTCACCTCACAGCAAGAGGCTCTTTGATCCGATTCTCAGCTGGAGTTCCTTCTGTGCAGAATCTGCATGTCCTCCCTGCGACTGAGTGATCTTTAAAGACATGCAGGTAGGTGCATGTGTGTGTGGGTGTGGCTTCCGTTTAGATGGGGCATCAGGCTTCCAACTCGACACCGTAAAAATCCACTGCCAATCAATCTGTGAACTGGTGATCCGCTGAGGCAACCCCTAACCAGGAAAAGTCGAAAGACATTGCTTTGTCTTCACAAAATGCCTGGTCCCACTAAAAGACCAAGGACAGCCCCATTTAACCTTGCCTGGATACTTGCAGACTGTAGAAGTGATACAGATGGTATAGCTCACACAGTGAAATGCTTTCAAGATCTGGGAATCTTCATAATATTCACTGTTGCAATCTTCACATTTGGGATTCCTATCTGCAGGCAACCTGACTGTACAGCCTGACTTTCAGATCTTTAAACTTCCCTAGGACCTCTGCCATAACTCTCACACTAGGATGTAAGGATGTTGGTGGTATAAGAGGTGAATCAGCTGATGCCTTCTTCAGATCTGTCTTTCTGTGCAATATTACACAGCTGTACAATTCACAGATTTGTCATTCCATCAGTTGGCCTGCTTCTGGGAGATGATAAGTACCCCATAGGAATTCGTATCGCCCTTTGTGCTACAGTCTAATTTGGCTAATGTCTGATTCTGAAAGTAGTTCTAAGACAGAAGTTTTTGTTAAGGTCAACAGTAGTATTGTGCGGAACCAGTTCCATAGTGTAGAGGGATAAATTGCTGACTATACCACAGGCAACCAAAGATCAACTAATAGCTTGGGTACTGGTTATGGAGGATGGGACTGAATAGTTACTGATGGCTTACCTATCCTGGGGGCTGTGAGACAGCTCTGGCTTGCCATGAGGTGACACTTACAGGAGCACTAACTGTTCACATAGTAGTGTTCTGAGCCAGCCAAACCCATGCTGCCATAGTGCATTCTCCCTAAGTAGTAAAGGTGAAATTGACGTACAGAGGCACCCTTCCCCTTGAGAGGCAACAATTGTGGGATTGGATGAGCCACCAAGGAGAAAGGATAAACTGCCCCAAGAATCAATAAGCTGGCAAGGTCTTGGTGGGGAAGCAAAAAAAAAAAAGAAAAAAAAAACAATTGTGTGTGGAAGGATATTCCAGACAAAGTCTTCCTCAATATGCTCTTATTTTGTCTTGGCCCGGAACACAACATGGACTTCTGACTCTGTTGTGTCTGTTGCACCCTGAGGATAATATGAAGAAGGTGTCAGTCTTTCCAGATGTTCCCAGTTATAAAAAGGGGTACATACTTACTTTTATGCCACCATGGCATTGGCCAAGGCTTCTGGGGAACATCCCACTGCTCTGATAAGAAGCACAGAGAGATGCTTCAGGGGACTGAGGGCATCCCATTGGACAACTTAGGTCTCCTAGATCCCAGAGACTCTGGGCATAGGGAGGCAGTTTTGCAGCCCTTGCCCTCAGAGTCTGTCTTTGGCAAGCCCTCTAGTGCAAACACCATGCAAGCTGTATTCCTGGACAAATGTCTCTGATGTGCCTCCTGAGATCAAAGACCCTTTGGTTTTAGAGGACTGTATTCTCTTTACTGAAGAAGAGAGAGGATCTCCTGGATTTATGTTCATAAGGAGTTTCCCATAAACCAGACTGAGGTCTCAATCCCACAGCCATGACCCAATACCTCTAAAGTGATTGAATCCTCTGCTACAATGCATGAAATACTGAAGACCAAACCAGTGCCTGCCAGCGTGCCTCAGCCCCCTACCCAAGCTTCTGTTGACTCACTGGTTCAACTGGATAATGTTTTCATATCTCTGAAGGACCCTTCATTCCCTTCATGTGCACAGACAGCTGAGATTTTATTTGCATGAATTAAATAATTGCACAAAAGGGAAAGAGGGGAAACTAGTAAATAAATGAACTTCTTATGGATGGTTTGCTCAGTGCATTACCTTTTATTATTCAGCTCATGGAAGCTAAAAGGCCATAAATATAAATACCAGAGGCATCCAGGACACTGCCCATTCTAAAGATCAAAGGGTGGAACCTCTGGCTGAGGATCTGACTCACATGATTCAGAGGCAGATGAACTAGCTTATGTGGTTGAGATCACTTCTTCTGAGGTGTATGATCCAGACACCAAGGACACCCTTTCCACTGCTTCACCATTAGAGGCTTTCTCCTTCGGGGACGTCCTTTATAGAATGAAGGAAATTTTTCTATGGAGGCTAAGGAATATTCAGAGGCCAAGCTCAGATGCAGGGATCACATAGGCCTTCTTGAACCTAGAGCACTGACTGTTCTTCCTGTGCTAGATGTCCTGGAAGATGTATTCAAAAATGCATCTTTGGCGCCAGAGTCCCTACCCTGCTCCTAAAAAACATGGCCACTTCCGTAGGGTTAAGGATTCCCACAAATCTTTTATAAAAAAAACCTTTGCCTGATTCAGCTGTTGTGCTCCTATATTCTAACAAGAGTGCAACCTCTCCTACATCCAGGAACCCTATTGCAAAGGACATGGCAAGTAGAATACTGGACAGATTAGGGAAAAGGGAGTAAATGTCTGTAACCCTTTCTTTCAGACATTTGAACTGCTAATCTCACAAGCTTTCCTACCAGCAATCCCCGCAGGAGGAGATGAGGACTAAGACATGGGGAGTCTAGGATAAGAAAATGAGACAGAAGATGCTGGATCTCTGTAACCTCTCTTCCCAGGTTACCAAGCACTCCAAGAAATGTGGCTATGATGCAGCTGGTGCATCATGCAGGGCAGCAGTTACAGGGTCACTTACATACCTCTCAACCTCTTAGAGCAAGAAATCTGGACAAAGCCATAAATAAAAGGGGTACAAAGGCCCAAAATAGTGATAATTTTTAAATATTGCTCTTACAAAGTTAGAAAGTTGATAGAATAACACATTTTGAATTAGCATGAATTTTCTGAAGGTTATGAAGTTTGAAACTCAAATGTCTGTCATTATTGTCCAACTTCAATCTTTAATGGTTTGTCATTAATTTGCCAGAAAACCAAAATTTTATGACAAATGGACCAATAATATGGGGCAAAATCTGGACATCCTGCAAAAATCTGTATAGTTGAGAGAGATGCTCAGTTATTCAACAGACATACGTAATTAAGGACAATGCCCCTTCTAAAACACATAAAGACAGAGCTCCTCAGTATGCCTCTGGACAAAGATCTCTTCTTTGGACCCCACCCATTATTCAAAACATTTTAAAAAACTGGAGGAAAAAGGCAAGACTATTCAGTCTGTAAAACAACTCTTTTCAAGCCTAAGCTCCTGAGTTCAGCAGGAATTACCCAACCAAGGCTTAGTCCTTGCACCCTAACAAGGACAGTGGTAGGCCTGGCAAAGGGCAAAAAAGGGCAAGTTCACAACAGAATGGCAAGCAAGGTCAAGACCCCCCGAAAGATCAGTGATAACTCATTCAGGTTGCCTCCTCCCATCTCCTTCTTATGTCTACCCAACCCTCCCCTCTCCTTTTTTCTCCCCATCTATCATTCTCCACATAGAGAAAGGGGGAACCCACTTAACCTTCTTTTCAAAAAAAAAAAAAAAAAAAAAACAGGAAAGCATTACTCAAGACCACATACTAAATATTTTTAAAAGAGGTTACAAACTACAACTCCAAATAATTCCCAATGGGCATTACCTTCTATCTTAAAGGAAATGTTGCTGTCTGGAGTCCTAGAGATAGTCCAAGCTGGACAGAAAGGACAAGAGTTCTACTCAAGGCACTTCCTAACTCTGAGGACAAAAGACACAGGGAGACCCATCCAAGATCTATCATGTCTGAACAAGTTCCTCAGATTGCTAAACTTTAAAATGCTAACCCTCCAAAACCTATTACCACCTTTTCTACTGTAAGCCTTTATGGTTGATTCTTATCTCCATTGTCAGATGTCACAGAAAATCCCTCAGATTTGCATCAGTGGAAATCATTCCAGTTCAGTCCTTGCCCCTTGGTTTGTCTACAGCTCCTATTTCTTTATAAAATGCTTGGCTCCTGTAATTGTTTATTGCAAGGCAAAGGGAATCCAGCTTTATATCTACCTAGACAGTTGCCTCATGCTAGCAGAGTTACTTCAGGCATTCTTAAGGTTTTGGAATTCACTCTGAGTTGGTTCAGGAATCTAGGTTTCCCAATTAACAAAATCAAGCCTGAAACACGTAAAGAAACTGGTCTTCTTATTGGCCCATATGGACACCACTCTCAAAAGAGCCTTTATCCAAGAGGACAAAAAGCAGCCTATCTTTTTTTTTTTTTTTTTAGTAAAAGGGATTTCAGATTCAAAGTTCATCAGGCTATTGGTTTAAATTACATCCTGCATCCTAACGGTGATACCTGTCCTCCTGCACATGAAGAAGCTTTAGTGAAACTTGAGAAACAGAGGTGTCAGCATGCACAATCATTTGAGTCCAACATCCAACGCCTCCCATGTATCATAAAAGAGATTTCATGGTAAATGTAGCAATACAGACAGAGTCAGGGTGTTCCCTTCAAAGCACTTCAGCCCATGATAACCCTCACCACAGGTTCCTCTGACCTAGCTTTTTTTTGGGGGGTGGGCTCATGACAGCCCTTCAAAACTGCAAACGTGGGAGGGCAAGATGAACAGAAAACATGTAAACATAAAGGAGATAATGGTAGTTATTGTAGCCATAAATGCTTTCCTCCCTACCTTAAAGGAGGGGATCCTCAAGGTAAGGACAGCTAACACCACAGTCATCTGGTACATAAACAAGCAAGGGGAAGTACATTAATACCTGTTGTGCAAGCTGTCTGGGCAGACCTAGGAGACAGTCTTAGAGACCAGCATGACACTAATTTCCTCTCAACAAAATTTATTGGAAGACAGGCTGAACAGATCTCTTGCAGACATCCATGAATAGGTGCTAAGTACAAGACGTCTTTCTGGATCTGAACAGTATGTGGGGTGCCAGAAACAGATCTGTTTGCTTCTCATCTGAAATGGCACCTGAAAGAGTTCTGCTGCAGTGCAGCAACTACAGAAACTTAGAGAATGTATACCTTCTCCCTGAATTAGGCAGCTCTATTTCTGTATGCATTCCTTCCAATATCCTTGAACACCTGGGGTAATAATCAAAAGAGAGGAGGAAAAGCCAAAAATAGTTCTTTTAGCACCATTTTTTGGCCAAGACAAAACTAGTTCTCTTCAATGGACAGTCTGGCAAGTGGAAAATTGAAAGTGCTTCCTCAAAGTGCAGTCTTCCTGTTTCAAAACAAAGGGTCTCTACAACACTCAAATAGGGACCTGCCTAAGGCTGACACCTTGATGATTTTGCTTTTGTTCAGTGTAGGCAAGTGTATTCTGAAGTGGTGAAAAACATTTATGAGGGAGGCTAGGAAATGTAACACAAGAAAATCTACCTAGCTAAATGGAAAAGTTGCCAAATCCAGGACCTTGACCTGAAAAAGACAAAAGTTTTACAGTTCAAGAATACCTGTCAGTGCTTTACCAAACTTACAGCTTATACCTTATAAAAGTCCATATTTCTGTTATTATAGCCTGGTTTTCCATGGAGCCACCCTTGTACTCCAGGCCTACTCCATGCTGGTTATTTTTCCTCATTCACCCTCCCATTCTTTGATCTGCTTTTTAAACTTTGTGATTTTTAAGCTGCCCAGCCTTGCTGTAATTTGAGCTTTACAAGCTCCTCCCTTTCTACACTGCTGTTGATATCTTGAATTATGTATTTGGCTTTCCTTATGCTTATTTTGAAAAAAAAAGTGCACGTTGCCTTTCATTGTACGTTTTACAGATAATTATCTAGGTAGCTGTTGTATAAAGTAGTGTATTGTTTCACTCTAGCAAGCTCCTTTCTGTGTTATTGCATCAAAAGGACACAGGAATTTCCATCTACTCACAGTGGGCGGTAGCCTAGTCTGTATACCTTGAGGGAAACACACTAGGGACTACTGCATGCAGTTGTTTTATTGGTCAGAGGGCTTATTAATCAGCTTATCTTGTTTTTGGTTCCTTTAAAAATTCTGCACAATTGAGTGGCTCTTGGTTCATTTCTACAAAGCAAAGTACTCTTACGGAATAATCACACTGTTATAAGCTGTTAGGGCACATTGCTGTTATCTTAAAGTACTTCTTTCTTTAGGCTTAGATTTGTTTGTGGTAGCATTTCACTCTGGAGACTTTTTGAGTGTGCTTTTACATTAAGAGGACTGGGATTATTCATCTAGTGGCAGTAGCTGTTTGCCTGGTCTGAGTTGGAAAGCACACAGAAGGGCTCTAAGTTTAGTAGTTTTATTGCACAGAGGGTTCAGTAATCAGTTTTTTGTATTTCCAGTACTGATATAAGTTCAGCACATTTGCACAGAGCTATTCACTGTGCCAGTGCCCTGCACAGATGCAAATATCTAAAAGCACATTTTCCCTTTAGAGCTGACCATGAAGCGGTACCCTGTAAAGTAGTAAATATACAGCAAATTAATACATAAAAACTGTAGGTAGGAAGAATACTGCAGACACTTAAGAACTTTGAAAATTCCAGTTGAGGAAGAACCAACCTGAGGCTGTGGACTCCTTTTAGAATACAGCTTTATTTCTTCAACATCGAGCAAGCAGAGAAGTGCAGTCAAATCAGGCAGTTCAGTTCTTAAAAAGTAATTTAGCAGTCAGCAAAACTTACAAGTGTGATCAGTCCGTTTCTTTTCCATTGAGCACTTTCGTTCGTTAGACTATACATAATCAAACTTCATCACAATGGTTTTAAGTAAAGTACTGCAATTTCTTACATTTATATTGTCTGAAAATGTAACTGGGGAAGGGGTGGGTGTGTACTTTGAAGGAATGTGTTGTGCTGATACCGTCTATCTAATCCAGCTCAGCATACTTTTAATGCTAATGTGGCCACTAAGCCCTGGCTCTTTGTCTGCATGGAACAAGATTTGCCATTTTAACTATTTAATTTCCAGTATTGGATTGGGATCTCTAAAAAGACGGTTTACCTGTTCAATGGCAGCAAATCTGTAATATGTGTGTGTGGGCCAGGCCCTGCTATGTTTGGCTAGAGCATTTTTCTCGTCTTGTGATCCTATGGCCTGAAAGTGTTCCCTGATCCTGTCCTTAAGTTTTCTTGTTATTTTCCCTATGTAATAGGCCTCACAGTGTGTACAGATACCTATGTACACAACATTAGCAGATTGTCAATTACAGTGGCACCAAATTTGGATTCGGTGCTTCAGGGTTTTCAGGACCACTATATCTGTGGCCAGTACCTTTTCTCACCAGTTGCAGTGCTCGCATTGGCTCATGCCTGGGGGTGCAGAGGGTGTCTGCCCAATATGTGTGATGGTTTCAAAGGTGTGCTTCAGATTGCACAACCTTTTAAAATGCTTTCAATGATCCTCCAGTGTTTGCTAAGGATTTCCCTGAGTGTGGTTGCATCCACAGAAATGGGGATTGGGAATCTTGGTGTGCTTTCTGGAGGTTTGGGGGGTGCTGGTGTGAACCCCCTTCAAAGAATGGGTGGATATTTGGTGTCCCTGTTTTGGACCACAAATTGTATTTGGGAATTTATTATGTGGTCCTGATAGTGCCTCTCTGGGAATAACTGTTTTAACAAAGAACATTCTTTGAGAAAGGCCTGGTCATTGTTGGTGATCCTGCTAATTCTAATATACTGTCCCTTAATGATGTTCTTTTTCATGAAAGGAAGGTGCTGACTTTGGTAGTCAAGGTAGTTGTTTCAGAATGTTTCTCTTCTGTACAGGTTGCAGCTAAAGGTTTTTTTCAGTGTCTAAGGAAATGGTAAGATCCAAGAAATTGACCTCCGTGCCTTTGCCAGACAGGGTGAACTCCAAGAACTGTATGCTGGAATATATTTTCTGAAGGAAAAGTTCCAGTTCTGTGTTCCAGCACAGACAGTGCACTAGAATCAACAGGATCACCAGCAATAACCAGGCCTTTCTCAAAGAATGTTCTCTGTTAAAACAGTTAATCATAGAGAAGCACTATCCAGACCACATCATAAATTCCCAAATACAATTTGTGGTCCAAAACAGGGACATCAAGTACCCACCCATTCTTAGAAGTGGGTTCACACCAGCACCCTCCCAAACCTCCAGAAAGCACACCAAGATTCCCAGTCTCCATTTCTGTGGATGCAACCACACTCAGGGAAATCCTTAGAAAACACTGGAGGATCACTGAAAGTGCCCCTGAACTGGCCCCCTTACTAGGGACAACACCCTTTTTAAAAGGTTGTGCAGTCTGAAGCACACCTTTAAAACCACCACACATATTGGGCAGATCCCCTCTGCACTCCCAGGAATGAGACAATGCAGGCACTGCAACTGGTGTGAAAGGTACTGGCCACAGATATAGTGGTCCTGAAAACCTCGAAGCACCGAATCCAAATTCAGTGCTACTGTAATTGTTAATCTACTAATGTAGTGTACATAGGTATCTGCACACACTGTGAGGCCTGTTGCATAGGGAAAACAACAAGAAAACCTAAGGACAGGATCAGGGAACACTTTCAGGACATAGGATCACAAGGCGAGAGAAATTATCTAGTCAAACATAGCAGGGCCTGGTCCACACACACAGACTACAGATTTGCTGCCATTGAACAGGTAAACCTCCTTTTTCAAGATCCCAATCCAATACTGGAAATTAAAGAGTTGAAATGGCAAATATCTCTCCAAGCAGACATAGAGCCAGGGGTTAATGGCCACATTAGCATTAAAAGTATGCTGAGATGGATTAGATAGGAGGTGTCAACACAACACATTTCTTCAAAGTACACACTCATCCCCTCTCCAGTTACATTCTCAGACAGTATAAATGTAAGAAATTACAGTACTTTACTTAAAACCATTCTGATGAAGTTTGATTATGTATAGTTTAATGAACGAAAGCACTCAATGGAAAAAAATGGACTGATCACACTTGTAAGTTTTGCTGACTGCTAAATTACTTTTTAAGAACTGAACTGCCTGATTTGACTGCACTCCTCTGCTTGCTGCATGTTGAAGAAATAAAGCTGTATTCTAAAAGGAATCCATGGCCTCAGGTTGGCTCTTTCTCAACTGGAAGTTTTGAAGTTCTTAAACATACAGCAAATACCTTGCACACTGACAAGCGTAGAGTAGCTAGTTGCCATACCTCTCAACTTTCCAGATTTTTGCCTCATATTTTTGGTCTGTTCCTCTTAAAATTTGTGTGTTTTTGGTAGATCACTAAGGACTGAAGTCACTAAATAACGACTCACATTTGATTTCCAGAATTTATATCCGTCAGAAAATGCATGCTAACACAAAACATGTTATTCTAGCAACTTTCTAAGTTTAGAACAGCAATATTTAAAAACTGTCCTTACTTTTGGGCCTGTGTCCCTCCATTATTTTAGGCTTTATCCAGATTTCTTGCACTAAGAGGTATGCTAGTTGCACATTGAGTGGCAATACTGTTAAATTTAGTATTTTGTAGCGTAGCCTACCTCCAGCCCCCTCCCAAAAAAGCACTCTTAATAGCCGTATGGTAACTCCTGTATGCCACACCCTTATAGCACACCAATTAGGAGAATGGACAGCATGGATATTATAGTTTCCTAATTTCTCTGCAGCAGTCTTGTGAAAATGGGTATCTTGGGGCAATGTAGCAATTGCCTCATGTTTAATAATAAATATAATAATTGTCTTTCGGCTTTTCCCAGTTAGGGGTCGCCACAGCAGAACTCTGGTCCACTAATAATTGGCAGCAGATTTTTACTGTGCCAAGTTGCCAGCCCGATGCCCAATCTTCAAAGAAGGCACACCCATTGACGCACGCACCTACCTGCATGACTTTAACATCACTCGACCGCAGGGAGGAGATGCAGACTCCACACAGAAGGCGCTCCAGCCGGGAATCAAACAGGAGAACCTCTTGCTGTGAGGCGACAACGCTAATCGCTGCACCACCGCGGCCTATTTTGCCTCATTAATCCTTAAAGAAACAGGATACATGCACAATGTCACCAGCAACTAAACTCTCACATAAAAACACACATCAGGTTGTCAAAACCATGCACACAGCACTCCCCACACATAAAATGCAACACACACATAGACCAACATATGCTGATTCATATAAATGCAGCCTTCCTAAACAAAAATGGCCTCCTAGAACACCCATCAGCAAAGATTACCCTCAGCAAACCCAAAAGCACTCAACAAAAGCAACACCTAACAACACACATACAGGCTCAATCAGTGGAGCCCCAAATACAAAGTCCATAGGGCAGGCAAACACACTTCCCAGGATTCTAGTCATAGGGGACTCCATTCTAAGACATTCTGATGCCCCTCTAACTAAGTTGAGCAAGGAGAATATAATAGTTGTCTATCTGGAGCCAGGATCCACCAAATTGCACATGCACTCAAGTCATTGCACCACAGCTACCAGTATGATTCCATCATAGTCCATGTAGGTGTAAATAACCACAGATGTACTTCCTTAGGCTATATGAGGACAGACATTGCAGATCTCTCTGACTGTGTGTCTCAGGCTGGTATGAGCCTAACATTGAGCAGCTTATTACCTTTATCAAGAATGATGCCACAATACCAACAAAAGATGATTGATTCTAACAACTGGCTGAGTTTCTGGAGTCATTCTAAGGGGATCCAATATTTGTCAGCCTGGGAGGACATGGGTAACAGACCATGTTGCTTTTCCAAAGATGGTTTGCACTTGTCAACTCTAGGCTTTGAATGCTGGCTAAAACTTTATCCTTCCCCATAGAGCCTTTTTAAGGCAGTGCCAAACTAACAAACCTGCCGACATAACAAAATCAACTCAAATGAACCTCAACGTGTTACTGCTCAATGCCAGGAGCCAAACGAAAAGCTAACTTCCTCCAAGCCCTCCTTATCCTAGATGATATAGACATCTGTACAGTTACTGAGACATGGTTTAAAGCTGCAGAGAATAACCTGGCAGTGCAAGGTTTCAGTATCTTCCACATGTTTCGACCAGTAGCTACACAGACAGTAAAGTTTGAGGTGTCTCAATATACATCAATAACAAGCTTACCTCGCTAGGTTGGTTAAACAGGATGATGAGCTGGAGTTTCTCCAGGTGCATGTCACCATAGATAAAATCCTGTACCATATCCTAGCGAGCTATAGGTCACCTTCTATGCCCCATGAAACTCATAGCACATACTTAAAAGTATTGGAGACACTCACCATTCAACCTAACACCTTACTTATGGGGAATTTTAACTATCCTTCTATAGAATAGGAGTCCTACATGGCCACATATCTGCAGGCATTGAGATTCCTGGACTTCATAAATACAAACACTCTTAACCAATTAGTGCATATGCCCACTAGAGGTTCTAAAATACTGGACCTCATACTTACAAATATGGAAGAATACTGTACCACCCCCAATATCATGTCCTCCCTGGTAAGGTCTGACCTAAAACTGCCTCCTTCAAAATCAAAATCAGCTCAGTAACCCCAGTAAACCCAGTAACAGTTAAGAACTATTCCAAAGCAAACAACCTTTTATCAAGTGATAGTTTGTCAAAATTCAAAGTCACTTCAAATCCAGAAAACACAGCAACCTATGCAGAATTGATTACTGAAACAATGTACAACCATATCAGTGGCTGCACTGCTGTCCCTACCAGAAATAAGCCCAAAACTAACTCCAAAAACAAACCACCCTGGTGGCATCCCAGATTAAGCAGGTTATACAACAAAAGGAAAATATCATGGCTAAAATGTGGAAGTGCAACTCCCATAAAGATAAGAACTCTCATCAAAATAAACAGGCAGCTAAGAGGGCTAATTAAGTCCAATAAATCAAATTTTGAGGTCAAGACAGCCTCCCAGAAAAAAGACAACCAAAAGGCCTTCTTCAGCTATGTCAGAAACCTCAAAGGCAGCACACAGCAATGTGCTGAACTGGTGGTTAATGATGCCACATTCACTAAGCCAGGTGATGTACAGAATCTGCTGGATGACAAATTCAGTTACAAATTTACCTGCTACTCACCCCAAGTCACCTCCTGAGAAATACCTTGAAACATAACCCTCCAACTATAAATAGAGAGGATTTCCTGGCTGTGCTCACTAAGGCCAAGAACACAGACTCAATGGGCCCCGATAATATGCCAGTATGCTTCCAGAATAGTCTAAAACATGACCTATCAGGGCCACTGAAATTACTATTTAACAATTGTCTTAAAACAGACTTTGTGCCATGAGAATGGAGAGCTACAACAGTCATCCTTCTTCATAAGGGTGGATCATCAACAGATCCTGGAACTAACAGACCCATTAGTCTGACTAGTCTTATATGTAAAGTCATGGAAATAATTATCATGGAAATGATCCACATCTTCACACACTGAATCCACCCCAGATTGGCTTTGTCAAAGGAAGGTCATGCCTACTGAACCTGGTGGACTTCTTTGAGAAGGTCACCAAGGCAATGGATGAGAGTAAAACAGTGCATGCTGCTTACCTTGACCTGGCTAAGGCATTTGTTAGATACCCCACTTTGGCATTGTTAACTAACTTATGGAAGTAGGCATAAACTCTACATAACACATTGGATAGCCAGCTGGCAAACAGGTAAGACCCACGAAATTAGGATTGATGAGACCACCGCCACAAAGAAGTCAGTCACCAGTGGAGTTCCTCAAGGCTGTGTGCTAGGCCTGCTTCTCTTTGGCATCTACTTCTCAGAAGTCAAGGCTAATGTCAAAGACCTCTGGCTGACCATGTTTGCAGATGAATGCAAACTGAGACAAGTCGTAAAATCTCCATAAGACACCAGCATCTTACAAGAGGGTCTAACACAGACAAATGACTGGTTCTAAAGCCATGGCTTAAAACTCAATGAAAGAAATACATTAGAGTACCTTTTGGGAAGTCAGCCCCCCATGAAACTATCTCATCAATAAAACACTCCTATGAGTTGACCCACTACTCAGGGATCTGGGAACACATGTAGACAGTAACCTGGCCTTTGCCAACATGTATCCACAGTAGTAAGGAAATCTTTCTGTGTTGCTCAATGTATAAGTAAGTGCATGGCATCTGGGTTCAGAGAAGTCACTGGGCCACTATACTCAGCTCTCAGCAGACCAATCAGAGCATACTGCCCCCTTTGGTATGTACCTGACCAGACACACGCAGCAAATGGAACATCTGCAAACTGCAAAGGTTCCTTACAAAAAGAATACAAGGCATAAATATGATGTCCTGTGTGGATCCTCTCAAAGTCCTATCTCTATACTCCATCTCCTACAGACTGCTAAAAGGTGATTTATGCCTGGCATACAAAGCATCCCTGGACCCTGTTCTGATGAAACCTTTGCACATCCGCAAAACAAACAGCATCAGAACTACTAGATCTAAAGACCTAAATTTTGCTTGCAACATAAATAGAACATGTTGGACAGACAGATATGTCTTTCAGAGAATTCCCTTTCTCTGGAACAGGCTCCCCATCCATGTGAAACAAAGTCCCTCCCTAACAACATTTAAGCATAACTTGGACAATTGGATTGTAATGAAAAAATTCCCCTGGTCTAGCACCCACGTCTCTATTGAACAGAAGCAGTTGGCAAATCATGACGTAACCAACAATCACCACTATATAAATGTCTGAAACATATAACTTGTGGGACACATTTGGGTTGCACGGCTAGGCTTATAAAGGCCCTAGTGGTCATTAACCTAGCATATTCCTATGAACCTATGAAAAGTGGTCTTCCATTTTGGATCACCAAAAAAAGAGTTGGCTCCACCACAGGATTTTAATTGTGAATTAGAAAAACGGACCCTGCCACCTTTGAACTAGCTGTTTCAACTACTCCAGTTTCCATCTTGGTAGGCATTGTTTCAGTGGCTATTACCTCTGCTGGGGGAATTTCTGAACACCAACCCTTAATGTACAAGAACCATTCTTAGGCTTCCACCAGGACAGGGCATCCCTTCACATAAGTCCTTCTTCCATGCCTAAGGTTGTTTCTGAGCTGTCCCTTAACAGAGACATTAATTTACCAGTTTTTTCTCTAACCTACAGAATAGAGGAAAAAGGCCCTCCACTCTCTTGATATGCACAAGCAGCTGAGATTTTACTGACACAGAACCATATAATTCAGAAATTCTGATCACATATTTGTCTCATACAAAAAAGGGAAATCAGGAAAATCAGTAAACAAATGGACCCTCTTTTAAATGGTTTGTTCAGTGTTTTTCCTTTTGTTATTCATCTCATGATAAAGTTATTCCAGGACATATCAGGGACCACTCCACTGTAAGTACTGCACCCACCACAGACTTCCTCAGGGGTGTTACAACCCTGACTATTGCAGCAGCAACCTAGATTTTTGTTGACACTTTCTGAGCACTACAATTTCAGTGGTTCCTCCAGGACCATGGCAGGACTTGCCTGTGCTACATCACAGGGTCAAAATTGCTATGCTTTGGGAATTTTCCCAAATGTATGGCCTGCAACTGTCAATACTATAATGAATACAGTACAGTTGTGTTCAGAGCTTATCATAAATGTAGATGTTTAGGTATATTCACTGTTGCAGTCCAGATGC
The DNA here is from genome assembly GCF_019279795.1 of Protopterus annectens. NCBI lineage: Eukaryota > Metazoa > Chordata > Ceratodontiformes > Protopteridae > Protopterus > Protopterus annectens. Next base: position 553,923,691 of record NC_056732.1, read on the forward strand.
CCTAATTCTACCCACTTTTATGACCAGTTACTTTTTGCATGATGTGTTCATAGCTACTTATTAAAATGTTTCTGAAAGAGGCTGTACATATGAGATCCTCAAAAGACCAGTGGCCCCAACCATAGCACTTACATTTTGTACATTACTAGGTGAACTAATCCAGAGTCCCTTTGAATCAGATGCCACTAACTATTGAAATAACTGACTGGGAAAACTGCTCTTTTAATGGCCATCACATCAAATGAGGAGGATATCTGAACTCAAAACCTAGTGTGCAGGGAGTCTTTTTTAGTTATCGACAGGTTACACAACCTGCATACATTTTTTTATCTCAGAGAATTGGCTTTTAACCAGACCATTCAGTTGTAGTCTTTTTCCCTTATCTTCAGAAAAGATGGAAGAGAATCCTGCATTCTTTTGGTGTTCATAGGCAGTTGCAATATTACCTGCGTAAAACTAACCAGCTTTTTCTTTCCTTTAGTCCCAATAAAGAAGTCACCCCAGGCCCTAAACAGAGCTTATATAAATAGCTGTTGCATTGCACTATTTTTTGTTACCAGTCCCACATGAAGGCCTTGATAGGGCAGGACAGGTCCCATTCTACCAGGTCTACTACAGCTGCCACAGCCTTTGTTAGCAATGTGGATATACATGTAGTCCTGGAGGAAACCATGTGGTCTTCTGGCCACACCTTTTCTAAGCATTACATGCTATACATTCTTTACAGTAGGTGATCAGGCTTTGCTACTGCCCATCCTCTGACCTCTCTGCAGTCTGCCACAAGCCAATAATCAAACTACTATCCAAGTGGGTTAGCTTTGGGAATTTTCCTTAATTTCATTATTGACATCAGGTGTTTCAGCTAAATGGCAATCCTGAATGTCCATGACTTTTCCATTTAAGAAATGTTAGCCAATAGACTTAAAAGAAGTCGTCATGGACATTCAGAAATGCATTTAGCTGAAACACCTGATGTCCTTAAAGGGGAATTTGCATATATCCCATGTTGCCTCTAATATAAGAGGTTTAAGGAATCACACAGTAGAAAGTCTAGCTTTGTTAGATTTTTCTTTTTGTTTTTTAACCAATTGTTTTTTGTGTGACCTTTTTATTCACTGTTTTAGTTAATTTCATTATTGCAAATGTGACCAGTACCAAGAAGACAGTGCTCTTGTGTAAAAAATGTGCTATAATAGCTGCTGTTTGAGTGTGGTGAGTGATACATTTGAATAGTATGAGAGAAGTACTTTATGTGGAGAAGATGAGTGCAAAGAAGTGATATTCTCAATATCATGATATATATCCATCCCTCCAACATAATCTGTTTATCTTGTAAAAGAGATTTAGATCACTTGAGTGGGTGCTTATACCCCCACTGGACTTACAAACGTGCAGGATCTCACAATTTATTAGGGAACTTGGGCCTCCCTTCTTAGATCTCCGACAGTGAAATCCTATTATCTCCACAGTGACCACTGACAAAGTAACTGGGATTCTGAAACAGCAGGCTAGGAGAAAATGGCAGGACTTAATGGACTCTCCATTGAGATTTCTGACCTGGGAGGTGATTTTTTACTCAAAAAGATCACCATTTTTGCTAACAGGGTTCTGAAAGTGGTGATCTCCCTCTTCCTGGAAGCAAGCACTCACCTCCCTAATTTTAAAGCCAGGAAAGGATCCATTACAGGTTGTTTCCTATAAGCCAATCTCGATTTTAAACCATGACTACAAAAAAATATTCATGGCCATTCTGGTCGAAAGACTTTCCTCTTTCCTAACTTTACTCATTCATCAAGATCAAACAGGGTTTGTCCCTGGCAGCAGAACCATTGATAACTTAATAAAAGCTTCCCTGGTGTTAGAGGAGGCTGACATGTCCAACACACCCCTATTGATGATTGGTTTTGACACAGAAAAAGCCTTTGGCAGGTTGCAATGAGACTTTTTATTTTCAGTTTTAGAGGCCATGACCTTTCCTGTCAAGTTTCTGGAGTTACTGAGGGGCTTGTACTTGGGCTCAACACCTGCATAAATATAGGTCCCTGACTAACAGAATTTTTTGACATTTGGGCAAGATCCCATCAGGGGTGGTCAATATCCCCTTGTTATTTGTAGTCTGTATAGATCCTTGGTGATTAAGCTGAGAAATACTGCGTTCAGGGGTTGTGATATAGGGGGTTACTCAGTGAAGTTTGTTTTATATGCAGGTGACCTATTGATTTATCTGTCAGACCCATAGCATGATATTCCAGACATCCTGCATATATTAGAGGGTTTTGGAGTCATGGCAGGTTACTCTGTCAGTGTGGGTGGAACTCGGGTGATAAAAGTCAATCATTCTCCCTTTGCTACTAGTACTTCTTTATTTCCATTTCTGAGTACGAACAATGAGATGACATACGTATATGTAAAATTTTACCCTTCTCTTAAGATTACAGTGGGAAAAAACTATGGATATGTAGTTACAAAAATGAAACACTTCATTTATTTGTGGAAAGGTTTATATTTGGACATTGGATAATGTATTCAGGATGTTGCCTGATATGTCCTACTATTGTTCTACACCTCTCAAGGTATTCCTTTGTTCCCATATGGGGACTTGCTGGTTAGCCTACATCATATGATTGCACATTTTATCTGAGAAGAGGCCAAGTCCCAGATTGGGATGACACCCCCAGGGGGGCCCTGCACTCCACAGCTTTGTGGCATTTTCCCATTCATCCAGAGTCAGAGTATTCCTGAAGCCTTAGTGCCATTCAGAAGTACTTTTTATTGGCTAGACTAGGGTAATAGACCTCTATATGATTTCCTTTTGAGGACAGCTTTACGTTTTCCATCCTGTGTTTCAGGCTGCATTTTGTCTGGGCTCTAAACAATTATTGTAGTCCTATTTGAAGAAACCAAAACCTCATATTGGTTCATTGAGTTAACCCCTATTGTGCTTATGCTAGGCTGGAACATTAATAATCTTAGAGAAATAAGGCATGTTAAGGAACATCTGGGTTTACATTACTGGAAACAAGTCAAGACAGAAAGTAGGGCAATTAGCTTCCCAGAATACTAAGAGATATTTGAATCTAAGGATGCTAATCAGCCTGCTTTTCTCAGACTATTGGAAAAAGCATTCATATTAAAGCTGTTCCAGTTCAGTAAGAAAGATTGGCAATTCTGTATGAGGGCCTGGTTGGATTGCAGAAGGGTCCCCTGATTTTTAAAGGCTGGATTTCAAAAGTTTATAAAATAAACACTGAAAATAAGAGAACAGCAACAGATAAATACAGAGTATGGTGACAGAGGAACTATGTCGTAACCCTGCTCTCAACAATATATTCCCTCTATCAGCAGATACTTCTCTACTTTACTCTCATTTTAATTCATCTTGTTGTAAATATGTAAATAGATCTCTAGTCTGTAAACATAGGATAGCTATAACTACAAGTGTACATTTTGCTGGTTGAATTTCTATTATTATTGTATTACCAGTTTTCTTAACATACTATGAATGTATATAGTGTCATTGTTCTGTAAACTGTATGTTTCTTGGAGCTTTTCTCCACAGGTCTCCACTAAAAATGGGCCACAAGCCCAGCTGGACTAACAAAAGTCAGTAAATAAATAAAATAAATAAATAGAGGACTTTACAATTGTAACTTCCCCAGGATAGCTGGCAATCCCTTATTTTGGTTCCCAGATATGCAACAAAATCCAGGAAGTTTTACTTCTTTGGATGGCAGTGTCTTTTTAAGTATTCCTATATCCTGTCAAGACTAGCACAATTGTACCCCACAGTCTTATTTCAATGTTGGAAATGGGGGGATGCATATACAGAAGAGTAGCTGTATGCCTTTTGGGAATGGGATGAACTGAACAGTTTGAAGGAAGCACTATTCCACTGATTTGACAAGATATGGCCAGGTCAGATGGCTCTCACTCCCGCTCTTTCCTTGATAGGCTATGACCCTTCCTTATCTGTACAGAAACCTTGCTGTGCTTTATTGCAATGGATGCTGTTAGTTAATAAGAACTCAATTCTTAAGGCTTGGAAATGTAGAGAACCACCTAATGTTTCTGAATTTAGTTCAGTCATGGAGAGTCTAAGGAAGCTCAAAGATAATCTTGGGGATGTGCACACAAGAGAAATCATGTTGGCTATATAGGTTCTATGCTCCCAAGCTTCTCCGGCAGGTAATTATGATTGAGCAGGTGGACACAGGTGAATTTACCTAGATGTTGTACTTTTTGGGCTCGAAGGATGGCCACAGAGTGAACAGTTAGATATGTTCTAGCATCCAACTGGGATACTTTTTTCCTGAAACTGTCAGCCAGTCAATTTTTATATAGTCCCAATCGTTATCTATACAATTTGCTGTTACTCATTTTTGTCATCTTATTCAATTATTTTATTTGACTGAATGGGTCATATATTAAATCCTATTAGATCATTTCTTGCTCTTAACTTTGTTGGCAATAAAGGCTGTTGATAAAATGTCTGTTTACCTTTTTTTCTTTAGGAAGAAAAACATGTCAGGTGTTGGCAGAAATTAAAAATTGACAGAGAGACATTAAAGAAAGAAAAAGATCATAAAAGGACATGGAGTGAGACAGGTCCAAAGACTATTATCAGACAAAGCCAAAGAACAGACCTGAAAGAGAGAAGAGAGACCAAGAAAAGATAAAATGTTCATTGCTTTCCGTGAACTTCAGTGACAGCTTACATTTCTTGGTAACAGTCTCTGAGACGGGTAGAAAGAAGTCAGTACTATTAGTAGAAAAAAAAAGGTCCAGTGATTATCTTATTGCTTGTATGTCAGTGGTACATTCAACAAGCTTCGAACTCTTACAGGCCATATACAATTCAGGCTAAACCTTTGCTAGTTTAACACGTTAGTTTTAGCACAGGTGTTCAGTCTTCTAGCAATGCAGTAATCCATGCTGAGTATGCTAATGAACAATGTGACTGTTGTTTCTTTGCTCAGGAATATTTAAGGTTGTATAACAGGCATTCATCACATCAGCCCCCTGCTCAAGGCCCAACAATGTCCATCTTAAGGCAAGACGTCTGCTCATACAACCCTACACATGAGGTCAGCTCATGCAACCATACAGACATTTGCTAGATAGTCCTCAATGCTATCTACTGCCCTTTTAGGAAAAGAAAGCAGTTACATCAAACATGTCGCTTTCAGAACAGGAATTCATCTGAATAAAATATTTTCCAGTGATGTTAAATACATCTGAAGACATTTCTGCTATTCTTTCCCAGACTATATAACATCTGAAGAGCTATTTAACTTTATGTCCTGGATTCTTTGAGTGGGACTCAAAAATTCCTCTTCCTCAAAAAATACATTTTGCTAGCTTTTCTGTAGAGATCACTAATGTGGAGGTATTCCCAGACTGATTACTTACGTCAAGATTTATTTTTAATTAATCTTGTTTATTGTGTAGTAAAGTCATACAGAAGTGGAGAAGTCACAATGTACATCTTAATTTAAACAATATGTATGTATAGCTTAGAAAGGTCAAGTTATAGTGTCATGGCTCCAAACACAACTGATGATGAAATTTTGGGAGTAAGTTTTCTTACTATCATAGATTTTCGTAATGCCTATAAACAGAAAAATCTAAATGAGAAAGCTGAAGAAATATTTCTATTAAGAATATACCATAAAGCATCAGCCATAGCATACAGAATGAATCTGCAAAGGAAGCTCTAAGGAGAAGCATTTTCTCAAAGAAAGAGAAGGAGAATTAAGGTCAAGTCCAAGAAACGGTGGTGGGAATTCATTGTAGAAGTTAAAAAATTAAAACGATGTAGCAGACATCATGGTCATTTCAACCACTGGTTCCAGCTACCCAAGAGACCACATCAGCAGCAGTGGGTAACACTTTCCTTTCTCCTTGTGATGAAGGCAAGGTGCATTTACCACTTTCCTCATATGAAAACAGAGGTAATCTTTAGGGTTCAAGTGAAGTCTGGTATTCCACCTGTGACCCAGAGGGTGACAGAACTAACAAGAAACATAATACCAAGGATTAGTCCAGATAAAATCACATTAGCTAGCATATCTAGGATATTCTCTCTCTCAGATACCCTCCCTGTGGGAGGAATAAAGATGCCCTGTTGATGTTTCAAGTAAATTATTCAAGTAATTAAGTAGGTAAATGGATGAGAGTTCTTGTTTTACTGTCCCCAGTATAGAAATCAGAGATTGTCAATTTTCCTCTAATTCCTGAATTACCACATCAGACATCAATTACAGAAGATGTCACAGTGCTGGAACAGGCTGCTACACTTAATTGCAGCAAATTTTTCCACATTGGTCATCACTTCACAGGCATCTGTTCTTGGACCTGTTCATTGTTAGCTTCTGATTATTACTGAAGTGCCTCCTTTACTTTAAAAAAAGATACCCAGATAGTACTGTTAGAGGTCATCTGAGGATCTGATGTCCATGATATGGATGACTGATATACTGGCTATTATACTGTCTTCTTACACTCTGATGCCTGACATGTAACTGGCTGAGGTTTGGGCACCTGTAAATCAGACTTAGGCACCAGTCCTTTGAGTATCTGCTGTCACCTCTCTTCCACTGATAGACTCTGATGACTTTGTGAATCATTACTCTGTAATTCAGGCTCAGACATCACAATTTTCTATATACCCCCGCCTAAGAAACCCCTAAAAAGAAAGGTGGATGGGAAACCGATCTTCCTTTACCCTCCAAATTTAGAAAAAGAAGAAAATGAAACTGTGGCTTATAGGATCCAAGGGTTTCCTTCATTTAGATTGGACATTGACTCAGGAGATGAGGACCGAGTCCCACCTGCCTTCATCCAGAAAATGTTTATTTTGATGAAAATCAAAGTAATGACAGGTCATATCAATATTTTCCAAAAGAAAAAGTAAGTTGAAGTAATGAAACTTGAGTTGCCAAGCCACTGAATGCTCCTTCCATGATTCCATCTTTTAAAGAGTTGCATAAAATTCTACCTAGTGAATCTGTTTATCAACCACCTACCACTAAAATGCCGGACGAATTCTGCAGGATTCAAGAAAAATTCAGATGCCTCTGTAAGAACCTGGTGTCTGATCCTGCTGTCATTTACTTCACCTAATCTGTAATATTTAAGAAGACGACAGCTTTTGTTTACCCTATCAGCTGACAGAGTATAGGGTTCTTTCTAGAAGAGAATGGTTCCTTAGTGATATAAATTACCAAACTCATATGGTGCTGCACAAGGGATTTCTTAGGTGGGGGTATATATACTAATGTCAGAAGGACTTTATATTGAAAGGCATAATGCGGCGAGACTGTTGCACTGGGGATTGTGCAAACATTATGGTATTGAAGTGACTGAAAAACACTGGAAACATGAGCCACAAAGCATCATAGAAAATTATGAAGTCTACATCACATGGGATCATCCATTACCAACAGTTCAAATGATAGATGCTAGCAAAAATGGATATAGTGGTCCATGAAAAGAAGACGAAAGTAGCATTGATCATTGAAATTGCCACACCCAGTGACTACAGTGTTCTGCATAGAGAGAGAGACACAAAGTCATAGAATATCAGGGTTTGCAGGCACAAACAAGAGCAATGTAGAAGAAAGATACTCCGTTCCAGTAGTAGTAGGAGCAACGGGTCTTCTAAAAAAGAATCTACAGTCATACTTAGATATGTTAACAATACATGTAACTCTGTACTAATTGCAGAAGGAGTCATTACTGGGCACACTGGTGGTGCTGTGAAGAGCACTTCTGGCTGACATCAAAGATTGAAACAATACTAATTTCATGAACTTGAATCGTACTTTGACTTAGGAATGGGGTCCATTTCCGTCATGATATTAGAAACCGAAAAGACTGGAGAAATTAAAAAAGGGAGCTCTTACAGCAGATTGGAGATATGGCATAAGGTGCTGCTAACACAAGAAGCGATAGTTACCAAATGGACATAAATGATTGCTAAGGCTTCCTCTTGCACTCCAAAGAGTGACTACTGTGGATACTAATTTTAATGTTTAATGTTGTGACCTCTGGAATGGTCCTTAGGAGACATGCTTAGATTAGAACTCTGACATTTCCAAATGATGTCAGGAGATGTTTATTAAATGCACCCTTAGCTCAAGGTTTGCTGTTTGGTTCTCAATTACAGACAGTGATGAACTAATTGGAGAAAGGTAGAACAGTGGAGAACATTAATTAGATGTTCCATGCATTGATTCCAAAATAGACTAGGATTGATTCTCCCATGGCATGACCCTTTAACAGAAAACAGACCAGGTGGCAAAAGTAGAAAAGCAGAAGGTAGATCTGACCTTGGAGTGAGTGAGTGAGTGAGTGTGTGTGTGTGTGTGTGTGTGTGTGTGTGTGTGTGTGTGTGTGTGTGTGTGTGTGTGTGTGTGTGTGTGTGTGTGTGTGTGTGTGTGTATATGTGTGTGTGTCTGTGTTGCATCTTGTGTCAGACACAGGTATGAGTATCTACCATCTGAGTCTGGAATACACCACAATGTATTCTTTTACAAAACGGTCCTTTAGCAAAGTTAAATCTACCTTTGGAGAATTTTTGAAGTAGGTAAATTTTGGGCTTTCCTCTGCTGATTTCCTAGCCTGACAGAATTAATGCTATAAAGCATCTTTGATTGGGCTTTCCCTTTCCACTAATCAGATGTGCACACACACACAGCCCTGTTCTAATGCACACCATGATGTCACATGTCAGACATGTAAGTATGCTTGACTTTAAGCAGCCCACAAGTACTTTTCTGCCACTTATGCAGTTCAAATCATGTTCTTAACCATTATCACCAAAATTCTTGCATTCAGAGCCTTTCAATCTCACTAAGTGTCAATGCAGCAGTAAGAAATCCAGTCAAGACTCACATCAGTATTGCCTTTTACTGTTTGTGAGAGTAACAGGATGAGAAACATTGCCAAAAGTGATAGACATGTAATCCCTCCCACTCATCAATGACAGAGGTAAAACTCATTAGCCTGTCTCATGACCAAAAACAAGATAGTGGTCAAGACCTGCAGGCAAAGTAATCACCAGGAGGGTATTCTGCACAACCCCATGAAAGCAGGCATATCATCCCTAAGACTTAAGCTTGGGTAGACTAGGTACCTCAAACAACCTTCCAGACCCTACAGATGCTAAGCTCATTCTCAACTACTGAGGACTCGAACCTGTGCCATGAGGCCAGGGAAGGTGTACCTCTGCTCTCACCTTGGAGGATGCATTACATGGTTGTGACAGCATTCAACCCCCCTGTCACTTGCCTGGAGTCCATAATGGAACAGTGTGAATAAAACTAGCCTGAGTTATTGTGCCACAGATAGGCAGTATTTAAGGCTAAACTTTTCCTTCGTAGGTCCTTCCCCCTTTACAAGCCAGACAAAACAATTCTAATTTAAAGGGTCCATCTGGATGTTTTATACTAAGGGCTCATTGTTCAAAGCACGGTCATTAAACAGCTGCTTGGTGGCGAGCATGCTTTGCAGTTGTGGGACCTCACCATTGGGGAATACAGTGTGACCCTAGAACTGGATTCAGCACAGGCCTCTACCCATTCTATGCTACCATTGAATTACATGTGCTACATCTGTCTAGTCAGCACTCAATGTGCAAACATCATTCTCTGTCTCATGAGACATTGTGTGAGCTCATTTCTAGTGTAGGAGTATGTCTGCCTCCCTCTCAGATTTCTTTGAGGAACTTTCAGACCTGGAGGCCCTTGCCTCTGAATCTGACAATAACATAGTCCTCATCCCTACAACTGTCTCAAACCAGTGATTAAGAATGCTATTGTAGCAGCACTAAAAACAGTATTTTGGACACTCTGCTCATGAGGAAGTGATTTTTAGTCCAGGATTCCCAGTACCTGGTTAATGCAAGACACATGCCATCATCACTATGGATTGTGCCTAGGATTCTGCCACCTCTTCATCCTCTTCTATATTCAGCCAAACCCAAAGGACATAGGCATAACCTCATTGACCTATGGTGATACTGGTGCATTACACAGTTTTGCTTCATCTTTTGCTAATTAGGTTACACAGCTATGTAACCCCAACAGCCATACTGCTGCAGTCTTGACTTTGGTCTGAAGCTATCCATAGGTGCAGTACTCTGAGTTCACCCTGCTAGTTGGCTTGAATAATTATCACAAAGGACAGTGGATGCATGATGTGGTCATTTTCATCCCTGTTTGGAGCTTACAGATCCTCCCTATAAGTATTTCTTTTAGTGGATCAGTCTATATAGGAAAAGTTTTTGTGAAAATCCCGGGCTGTGCTTATGAAAAGGACTTTAACACTCTGACCTGGGATGGAGTTATACTCTTGCATTGTTGTGGCTCTGAAGACAAAATACAGTTTCAACCTCATTTTGAACCTCAGTGACTTCAATCAACACATCCGTCATGTCACATTCTGGATGAAACCTGCAGGGTCTCTGCTGCAAGATCCCTGGATGATATTACTGATCATATCCAGTGACATATAATAGTTCTACAAGACAGAGAAAGACAGATACATTTTTTTTTCATTTCATGATCTGATTTTCAAATTAATTTGAAGACTTTGTATCTGCTTTAGCTAAGATCTTTAAGCCTATATTAGTGATTCCAGTGCATAGTTGCACTACATTTTTGCCATTTTAAGTGGTCTGATTGCTGTTATTAAGCCATGGTTTCATTTTTGTGTACTGAGTGTATGTCAGGCTAGTTCAGGACTTGTCTTTGCATTGGGGTAGTAGCTCAGAGCTAAGGGTCTAATTGTTTTTCCCTCCTACCCATCTTGTTTTAGTTGTGTTCTTAAACCCATTTTATCTGTTGTTGCCTGCCTGCCTCTTATAATAATTTGACAATATAATTTCTTCCCTCTCCCAGTTTATTGGCTGTTGACATAAGCACATAAGTATTGTTTGTTTGTGTCTTTCGGCTTTTCCCAGTTAGGGGTTGCCACAGCGGAACTCCGGTCCGCTAATGATTGGTAGTGGATTTTTACGTACCGGGTTACCAGCCCTGATGCACAACCTTCAATGAAGGCACACCCCATTCACATATGCCTCCACACAGAAGACGCTCTAGCTGAGAATCGAACAGGACAACGTCTTGCTATGAGGCGACAATGCTACCGTAGCACCACCATAAGCACATAGGTATCAATTCATAAAATCTTTTCCCTTACATTACTCACGAGGCTAAAAGATCGTTGATAAAATTGCTTAATCCTGAGTTTACTGTTACTTCTAGCACTGATTTTATTATCAAATTAGTGATGTTTTTTACTGTAATTAGTTTACTGGTTCTTGCTTGTGGCAGAAGAAGGCTTCCAGGCTAGTTGTTTTGTACTGAAATTGAAATACTCAGTAGCAAGTCCACCCAAATATTATTCTAAAACTAAACTCCAAGTGGTCATAGTTACCCCTGCCCTTGAGTCATTCCTGTCTGTATCATGGACCAGCACTTCACTAGTCAGCCTGATTGAGATGGTTATCATGAGACAGTGTAAGAATTGTCTTATGCTGTCTGATGATCATCTATTACTGAAACAGCATAACACACTGTATGAAAGAGGCAAAATTCTCACACACAGTAAACTCAGATACCAAAATCTTTAGCAGTACACCATACATCACACCTCTTCAAGGCCATCACAATGCACATAATCTATCATGTGTTAAAGTTCTAAAGATTAACTTGTCTAAACCTCGAAGATCTCCAAAACACAGCACAGGTATAAAGCACACTCAGCATATTCAGCCTACTTCCTCATATAGCAGAAGGAGTCCCAAAGCGACAGATGCTGAGCCTGTAAGGCAGGCATCGGTCCAACTAAACGTTGTTATAGGTGACTCCATTGTAAGACATACAGATGTGCCATTTACGAGGTTAAGCATGGAATGAGTGATGGTTAGTTGCTTGTCTAGTGCCAGGATCTGTCAGATCACACATGCACTCAAGTCCTTGAACAACAAGTACCAGTATGATTCTGTCATAGCTTATGCCAGTGTAAATGACTTGAGGTGCACCTCCCTGGATTATATGAAGAGAGACATGATGGAACTCTCAGACTATATGTCCAAGGCAGAAATGACTCTAGCATTAAGCAGCATTCTACCTTCTCTAAGTATGATGCCACTATATGAGCAAAATATAATTGATTTCAATAATTGCCTTAGTTTTTGGTGTCATTCGAAGGAGGCCCAATATTTGTCAGCCAGGGAGGATATGATCAACAGAACATGCTGCTTCGCCAGAGATCGCCTGCATATGTCACCTCTAGGTTTTCAGTTTTTGGCAAAGGTATTGTCCTGCCTCAGAGTGCCTTTTTAGGCAATGCCAACCTGATAAACCTACCAACATAACAAAACAAGCAAAGGAAAATAAAAAAGTGTTACTGATCAATACTAGAAAGCTGAACAGGAAGCTCCACTCCCTACAAGCCCTTCTCACCCTGGAAGACACTGACTTCTGTGTAGAGACTGAGACAATGTTTAAAATAGCGCAGAGCAATCTGGCTGTGCAGGATTATAACACCTTTTACATGTTTAAACCAGCAACTGCGCAGGAGGGGAAAAAGGTGCAGGTATATCGATCTACATTCAGAAGAGACTCACATCAAGTCTGGTAAAGCAGCATAATGCACTAAGGCTTCTTCATATCCAAGTAACTATCAGAAAGGTCCCATACCATATATTAGGTAGCTACAGAACTCCTTCTATGACAAAAGAAAGCCACAATGTCTTTCTACAGGAACTATAATCACTCAGTATTAAACCAAATACCATTTTCCTAGGTGATCTAAACTGTCCAACTATAGACTGGGAATCCTACACCACTATTTGTGCATGAGCACAGAGATTCCTGGACCCTATCAATACAAATGCCCTGGAGCGGTTAAAGTACCCACTAAGGGGAATAACATCTTGCATCTTGTTGGACTTCCAAGGTGGCTGCACACTGAGTAATAATTCACTTTTAGCTCTCCCAGTGTAAAACAGAAACCTTGAAAGTAGAGCTAGTGAATTTGTTATTTTGGGTAAATTTCAGTTACTGGTTAGTAAGTGCACTGTCTGGATGTCAACAAAGAAAATTTTAGAGAACCTGAAAGAAAATCAACCACAAAAGGTGAGGAGAAAACACTGCCTGGGAAGAATCCTGCAGCTGTTCAGCAAAAAGCAGTTCCAACTCCCGCTTTGGTCCAAAATCTAGAGGAAAAAATAAGTCAAATGTGCTCAGAGCCAATTCAAATAAACGAAACACTGAAGGAGTCCATCAACTCCAATAACAAAAGTCTGGAAAAAATGGAGGAATCTTTAAAAGATATTCAGATGAGATGATAAAACAGCAAAAATTAGAGGTCGAAATGAAGAAAGGGCTGGCTGAGTATGAGACTGCTCAAGAAGAGATGTTTCAAAAATGGTAGAATAAGAGGACAGAACACTTAGGGAAAACCTGAGATTTTCTGGTGTACCAGAGAAACTGGAAAGAATACACTGTATTAATTGAATAAAAGCATAAATAAGCAAATAGAATGGTATTCCACAGCAGGAGTTGTTAGTTGAAGGACACATAATGTGTATGCTCCAAATCTGACCATGAGAAAATGGCCAAGACGTCTAATAGTAAAAATGCAATCCTACCAGTAGAAAGAGGTGATTCTGACAAACCTGTGGCAGAAGGATAAAGTACTAAAAGTTGAAGAGAGTAGAGCATTTGTAGAAAATGATTACTCACTGCACCAGGCAGAAGAAGGGTAAATTTATTCCAGCAGTTGGGGAATGTTGACAAGCAGGTGTGAGATTCAAACTGATGTATCCAGATGTCTTCAGAATATTTTTTTTCCTGGAGGGTCAAAGTAATGTTTTGGTGAGGAACATGCTAAGGAAGAAATACAAAAGTTTGTCCAACAAAAATCGAGATGTCAAACAGGAAGGGGGGGGGCTCTGTTTCTTATCCTTCTGATAATAAAGATCATAGAGAGACTATGTCAGTGAACAGTTTTCCAATGTTCCAAAGGAAAATGTTTGAAAATCACAGGAGATGATGAGAAGAACCAGGAGTACATTGGAAATGAACCAGAGACTGGAGTTGGGAGAGCAAGATCAACAGAAAGAAAACCAGCAACTCAGAAATGAATGAATAAATGAGGGATTACAAAGCATCAATCACATTTGTGAAATATCACTGAACAAGAAAACATGGAAATATTGGACACTTTTTTGGCTTTGTTAACCTTGTAAGGGACTCCAAAGCAATTGCCCTACTTCATGTCAATAATATTTGAAAGAACATTAAGGAGAGAGAGAAGAGGAAGGAAACGGGTAACTGTAAGTAAAACATTTTTATTCTTAAAAGTATTGTTATAAAACATAACATATACTTCATGATATATAGTAAATAATTTCCAGTTACTTTTGTGTGTTATAGGAATACTACAGTAAACAGGTGCCCTCTTTTTTCCATTCATTTATTCTTCTGGTTTAGTCTTAAGAAATGTAGACACTGCAATGTGAAAAGTGAAGAAATCCTGACAAAAGTCGGTTTAAGATAACAGGCTATAGGGTTATTGAGATGAGGAATTGGTCAAAGAAGTTCAAAGATCATGTTATAAGTAAAAATGATATGCTTTTTCTTATTTTTTATATGGAAATGAATGGATTAAGGCCATTGGGTTGATCTAACAATGAGTTTTAAGTGGAAGCAAGTAAATAAAAGAATACTGAATGTAATGAAAAGTTTTCCTTTACCAAACAAATGTTCACAGTGCAACATGAGCATCTTGTAGCTGAAGGTATCTGGTTTCCATGTCTCTATGCAGATAAGCTGATAAAAAGGCAATAAAAACATAATACTTTTTTCTTTCAATGGCTAGGAGATGTTTTCTGAAAGCATCCAATTTGTTTTCTACATCTGGCAGAGAAATAAAGATAAGACAAAAACAGACAGCATTTTGTGTAAGTAGAAACATAGGCTGTACCATGTGTCTCAGCATGGATAACTTTAATTATAGGTTAACTAAAGCCTGTGGGTGTAGCTGTGAATCTGGGAAAATTGTTCCTATTAGGAGGGTTAAACTTCATTATTTGAAGATGTACATAGGTCTGTGTGTTTTTTCTAAGTTAATAGGTTCTGGGGTGTTTTTTTTTATTTGAGGGTTTTCATCAAAGCAAAAAGTATTGTAAGATGTGACATAGGTCCAGATGGATATGACAAGAAACAAGTATATAGAAGATAAACCTGCCAAACATTAGTGTATGCGAATAACACAAAATCTGAAACTAGACATTTTTTTAAATAAAGGCTGTTATAATTAACAGGTGGGAATAATAACTTTTTTATCATAATAGCAACACTTTCCATATTATTTTTGAATGTGCATGGTCTCACAGGTATATACAAAAAAGAAACAGTAGTGAACTATATTAAGAAATGTAGAGTGCAGATAGTTATGCTACAGGACACACATTTGGAAAGAAATGAGCATGTGAATTTGATAAAGAAAGGTTTTCAGGATGGTTATTTAGTGGACTATCTAGGACAAAGACAAAGGGGAGTACTTATATTAATTGCTGTTGGAGCTCCAATAGTGATGGAAGAGGGGTAAAATGAATAATAGTGGTAGATTTATAGTAGGGTTATTGGCAAGAGAGGAGGTTTATGCTGGCATGTATTTATATTCTACCTACAATTGCTATGATGGAGCTTAAGAAAATTCTGTGAGAAATAATCAGATTTCAGGAGGGAATATTACTGATAGGTGGGAACTGGAATTTGATTTGCAACAGTGAGGATATATCTGGGGGGGCCTAGAAGGAGAAATATAACAAAGGAGGGTAGATTTTTTAAGACATTTATGAAAATATTTGGTATGGAAGATGTGAATTCAATAGTAGGAGCTAGCTGAGAATTTGCATGTTATTCCCCAAGGTACAAAAATTGGACTATGCTAGACAGAAATTATATTTCACAGAAATATGTGCACTTAATTGAAAGTTTGTATACATATCTACTAACTATTTCAGATCACATGCCAATAATAACTAAACTAAAAATACAGGGTAATGAAATAAAAATAAGACACTGGGTTTTCCCCACCTATCTGTTAAACAGAGGGGAATTTAAGAGATGGGTAGTGGAATTATTCAGGAGTTATTTAGGAGACTAGCAATTGCTGCAGAAAATGTTGCTAAGGAGTGGGATAAAATGAAAGTAGAGTTTAAAAATAGGTTAGAAATAAAAGAAAAAGAGATATGGTAAAGAAGTAACAAGAATTATTTAGCGGGACTGACAAAGGTTAAAGTATTGCAAATAAGGAGAATCTCAAAGAACAAGAAGAGGTGCAATAGCAGAGTGCTAAAGAGAAAATAAGGGACTACCTGGATAACATGCATGAATTTAGAAAGACTGCTGTTAAGCAACTGTTTTCTGATAATAACGCCAGAGCACAAATGCTTTTAGCAAACTGGCTCAGGCAAAATAAAATAGAAAGGGTTGCTGCCAAGCTTAGGGAGCCCTTCACTAGGAAAATAACCAGAGATCCAGGAGTGGTATTAGAAATATTTCTGAAGTTTTATAAAAGTCTGTATAAAGCAAAGAAATGTGGAAATTAAGAAAACATACAAATGGAAATGTTCATGGAATAATTAAATATACCAAGGTTAAAGGTAAATGAGACTCAATTATTAATCAGATAAGAGGAGTTGAGATAAAATGGTGATGTTTAACCAAGCTACAAGAAAGTCTCCAGGAACAGGTGGTATTAGTGTGGAAGTCTGGAAGCTAGGATGGAAGAAAGTGATAAAGATCAGGAAGATTTTATTTAAAAGAATTTTAAAAAGAAGTACCAACATCCTAGAAGAAAGCTGTGGTGGCTATAATAGCTAAAAGAGTATAAATGGCTATCAGATCCAATTTCATATAAGCCATTTTCAATTCTAAACCATGATTATAAAGTGTTTAATTCTATAATATCTAAAAGAATTACAAACATGATGCCAAAATTGATAGATATGGATCAGTGTGATTTTGTGGAGGGGAGACAAACATTTGACAACATTAACAGAACAATGATGATCCAGAGGGATGCAGAATGCAAGAAAAAAACACTGTTGTTGGTTGGTGTTTATGCAGAGAAAGCATTCAGTAGAGTAAACTGAGATTTTATGAGTAGGGGAAAGGAAGCATTTCCTAGTTCAGGCACCTGGGCAGTGAGACATTTCCCTGTGGTACATTTTACTGGGGACACATGGCTGAAGTGACATTCAGCTGCAGAGAAATATGCCTGTTTGCAAATTCCCTGTAGGCAAAGAGAAGAATGTGTCGCTATGCCCACAACTTCAATAACCAAATGCACAGGGGAGAAAATAATGTCCATGGTCTCCAAGGGGACATGAGACACCAGGCAGTATGGCAGGCATCATCAGCAGGCTGGCCAGTGGGCATGTCAGTGGCAGTACAAATGCAGTGCACAATGCGCACTGCCTTTATAATCGGTGTGTGTTGACCACTACCCCCTTCACAGTGTCTAGGAAACATTACCTAAAACACATACTGGATCATAAATGTGACTACAGTAGCCTGCAGGATTTCCTCCATGCTGTAGCACACTTCATGTTATAGTCGCATATGTATCTACTGCACACTGAGCACAGCACTCATTACTTCTTCTGTCCCTATGCATTTGGTTATTAAAGCTGTAGGCATGGCAGTGTGTGCTTCTCTTTGCCCACAGAGAATTTGGAAACAGCTATATTTCACTGCAGCTAAATGTCACTTCAGCCATGTGTCCCCAGTCAAATGTACCACAGGGAAATGTCTCGTTGCCTAGGTGCCTGAACCCAGCATTTCCATTAAATGGCATAATAATAAGGTACTTAGGAGGAAATTTGAGGGACTGGAGATGAAAATTCAAGTGGGAGAGTTCCTCTCTGATATGTAATGTTTAAACAGAGGAACTAGGCATGGTGTCTTCTTAGAACCATTGTCAAAGAAAATAAGGGACTCAGAAATTCAAAGATGTAATTGGTATGGTAACCAAGAATGGCTGACTTTATTTACAGATGGTATTATTTTGTAACTGATAAAACCAGAAAAGGATATTTCAGTGTTGTACATCATTCTGAGACTGTTTCAAGTGTTTTCAGGATAAAAAATTAATGAAGATAAAACAAGAGCAATAGCTGTAAACATTTTACCCACACACAAACTGGATCTGCAATAATCATATTTATAGGGACATGACAAAATGAAGTACTCAGGAGTATGGGTTAAAAAGGATTATGTTATGGCAGCTAATAATATGTGGGAAGACACGCAAAATATAATAAAAACTGAGAAACTAGAAGCTCTGTTTTATGGATATGGATAGCAAGATACAAGCGGTGAAAATGTTTTTTGTCTCTTTAGTTATATACACAGGTCAGGGATATTATTATCAACCAGAGGAGAAGTTGTGGACAACAATTAATAATGAGTTGAAGGATTTTATCTGGGAGGGGAAGAGGGCAAGAGTCAAGTGCAGTAAGCTGGTCCTTCCAATAGAATAAGATGGTTTGGGATTACCTAATTTGAAGAGGTATTTCAGAGCTACACAGTCAAGGCTCCTATACACAGCACAAGCAGAAAGCTATAATTCATCTTGGAAAGGGATGATGATGAAACAGGAGAAAGCTCAAGAAATAAGGAGAGACTAGGATTTTGGATGCAAACCCTTAAGGATAATAATAACTATACAGAATATTACATTCATAAAGTAGCAGAAAGTATTTTAAGAACTAAGCCAACATGGGAATGGAGAAAGGAGATTTCGCTGATAGAGATTACTGCAATTAGGGTACAGAGAATTGGCAAGAGGGGTTGGAATTTACTGGAGAAAACTGGCAAAGGAACCAAGGTATTGGAAACAAATAATTAGAGAGGGAAATGTAATAGAATGGTAAGAGGGCAAGAATACATTTGGACTGCAGACTAGGGATTGCCTTCCACTATAAGCCGTGGTGGTGCAGCGGTAGCATTGTCGCCTCACAGCAAGAGGTTCTCCCGTTCGATTCTCAGCTGGAGCACCTTCTGTGTGGAGTCTGCATGTCCTCCCCACTGTTGAGTGGCGTTCGAAAGACATGCGTGAATGGGCATGCCTTTGTTGAAGGTTGGGCATTGGGCTGGCACCTCGGCACTGTAAAAATTGACTGCCAATCATTAGCGGACTGGAGTTCCGCTGTGGCGACCCCTAACCAGGAAAAGCCAAAAGAAAAACAAACTAGGGATTGCCTTCCTTATCAAAATGGTGGAGATATAATGGGGAAGAAAGAGGTCATTGGGAACATACTTTCTGAGAGTTCTGAGAGTGTAATGAGTTGGCAGACTTTAAAAATTTGCTGCAGACTACTCTGTCAGAAATATTGGATAAGCAAATTGGTGTGACTAAGGAAATTATTTTTTGAGCTGTGATACAGAATTGGAATTGCCTAGACATAGTAAGGCCTTATACAGGCACATGCTACAAGTGGAATGCAAGCAAGGATACCTTACTAAAAGGGTACTAGGCCTAAACAACATGTCTTACATGAGCTGACTGAAAGCACTGTCACTACAGACTGCTATGAGGTGACCTGTGTCTGGCACACAAGGTATCCTCTGACCCATTACTGATGGATTTACTGCATATCACCAAGTCAAATGGCTTCAGAAATACCCTGTATAGGGATCTAAACCTCTTTTACAACACCAGTTTGAAGGGCTAGGTATACTTCACAGAGGATACTGCTGTTCAGAACATCCACATAAAACAAAGTTCATCCCTGTCCATTTTCAAGTGCATCTTAGATCTATGGATGGGAAACAGAAAATTTACCCAGGACTACCTCCTGTACTAATGGACAGAGGCAGCTCCTAAATGTTTTATCCCATGCATGGGTCCCTGTGGTATGATCCTAGTTATTCTCATTAAGGTTAATACATAATTATGGATACACTAGACAATCTCAATGTACTGAAATGTCGAAATTCAGTGCGTCGAGACCGAATAGTGGAAAGTGCAGTTAACCGAAACTACACTATGCTGAATCCACAAATGTCGAATCCGCTGCTATCGTGGTATCATGTTCGTGACGTGTGGTGCGGTTTGTGGATTTATCTGGGGTTTTAGGTAAGTGTTGTGTGTTTGAGGATATTGGGTAGAGATTTTAGTGTGTGTGAGTGTGTGCGGTGGTGTTTTTTGTGTGCTTGTGTGTTTAATGCGACCTTGGAGTTAGAATATATAAGTAGGGGTGTGGGGGGCATAGGTTAGGTGTGTTTGTGTGTGTTGTTATGTTTGTTTAGTTAGGTAGGTGAATATGTGTGTGATTATTTCCTGGTTTGTGTGTGTGTGTGTGTGTGTGTGTGTGTGTGAATGGTCATGATTGTAGTATTTGTGATTGTGGGTTTTCAACTATTCAGTCTCGAAATACTGAAATTCGACATTTCAGTATTTCAAGATTGTATAGTGAATCAATAATTATCGACCATAGCAAGAGTAAAGCCAACCTATAACCAAATGGGATAGGTTATTTTGAGCCCAAAAAGGTAAACTGGCTACCCTTAAAATGGTCCACAAAAGCAGCTAGCATAGTACCTACTTATGAATCTATGAAACTGTGATGGATACCTTATGGGACACCAGTATCCCTCTGGGATGTGGGCATCGCTTTCATTACAAAGTAGTGCAATTTTGGCTTTCTTTAGCAAGTAAAGTCTTTATCAAGGTGATTACCATGGTGGCTGAAGTACTGCAGGAGAAAGACTTTCTGTTACTTTACTTAGATGACTGACTTCTGGTAGTCTAATCCAGGAACTCCTCACTTTCCTTCAGTGTATGCATCCTTAGATGCAGACTCCTGTTATTGACTATAAATTGGCAGGCATCTTTTCTGACTCCTTCTCGGATGATAACCTTCACAGGGTTAGAGTTGGTCACTTTCCATTGTAGATTGTTCTTGCCTTTTGAAACAGCCTATAGAGTGAGAGATCTCCTGGACCCAGTGGCCACAATCTTCATGGTGTCATTTGCACAAAGAAGATGCTGAACATTGCAGAGAACAGTGGAGTGTCTCACTTTGGAGACATATAGTCAACAGGCCTTCTGTTGGTATATACCATTGTTGCTGGGTCTAGAGTGGTAGACACATATTTTTTGTGGATCTTCCATAATTTTTTTTGAGCTAAACAACCATCTGATTACAGATTCTTAGATGCAAGATTGGAGCTTGGTCCCAGAACTCAAATCAGAAAGCACAGATTTTGCATAGAATGTAATACTATTACCTCTGCAGAATGGTGTATAGTGAAATAGAAGGCAGAGAACAATGTCCAGTGCCAGAAGCAATTGAACATGACCCATGAAGAAACTAGACTAACCTGGTAAATAAGGAGATTGTATGTGGATGTGACAGGAAGAGCAAGTAATTCTGATGTAGTACATGTTGAAAGATACCCCATCAGACATGTATGGATTATGTCAAAAGCTGCTGTTGCCTTTGGGAATAAATGTGCAAGAGGTAATAGCCTTAATTCATTATGGAACAGAAAAGCACACAATCTTATCTGAGAAATGGAAGCAGGAATAAACAATTTGTCATAATGGAGGCAAAAGAAAAAATCCTTTCCATGAAATAATGTGTAACAATTTAACTATAAATAAAAACAAAACATTTTAATTTGGATAATAAATAAGGCAGTTTCTGCTATCGCCATGTATCAAGACAATAAAATGAAATACTGGAAGAGGTAGTTAAAATAAAAATGACATGAGTTTGGAAGAGGTGTGGAAAGTGGCAAGAAGTTAGAATACAGGACAAAATAAAATTATGTAAAGAATAGATCCACTGTGAATAATCACATCTTGTTTATTCAACATATGATTATTTTGAACCCAAAACACACAAAACCTAGTTAAGAGAGTGATGATCCCAGGGTCACACACCACCAAAAGATTTGTCCACCCCCACACCACTTACTAACCCTGCCCCTGTCCCTAACCCACCCTATGCTTCACTTTAGCTTTAAAAAAGCCCTTACTTTAACAATACTTCTTCAGAAGACACTCAGACACACCACATACACCATGATAAACACACAACATCAAAGACATCCTCAAACCTAGCCCTCACTCTAAACATAACCTGCAAATATTGACATACATTCCCACCCTACTGTAAATGCCACCAAACACACACTGCATTAAATCTATGCCCTACTTTATACCTAGCCCTAATGACATATGTTTTTGTATATCCAAAATGTTTGGTATTAGATCCAAAAACACACCTGTCTACTGCAATCCAATTTCTTCCTTCTTAATTCAGAATTACTTACTTTTGCTGTTTAGCATTCAACACAATTACTATTTGATTACTCATCATTCAACAAACAGATATTAGAGAGTCTGGCCACCATAATAGGACACTGGTGATTTTTTTAGATTCAACATTCTGATGGTTGATTAACAAATAAATTACAAAATATGCTGTTAACTAAAATGTTTTTTCTAAGAAAAAGAATGATCTCTTTGTGCCTCTTGTATTACACATAGTATGGAACATGTTAAGAATGTAGACATGGTGGTGAAAACAGCACCCGACAATGTACAAAATGTTAAGTCTACAGAGCATAACTGACCAGACAATGCTAATAGGGTGGATAAGCAAAATGAAAGAGAAGATGTAATTGAAAAACAAAGGGTAGAGGATATTAGTGCAGTACAGTATCAAGAAAATGCTAAAGACACTAAACATACAACCCTCTCCTCCTCCCAACAAATTCCAACACATGTGAGAGATGCAACCATATAGCCATACTGGAGGCTAAGCTCTCTCAACTCAGTACTGGCAAAACCAGTCAGGAGGAGAAGGAAACCACACTCACTACAATTCCAGTCTCACATAGACCTACCACGACAGCAAACCAAACACATAAACACACAAAAACATACTCGGAGGCTCTAAATAAAAATCTTCCTACGCAGCAGAGACCTCCAAAGCAGACACCCAAGCAACCGCTACCCCAAAACAAAACATGTGCAACACATAGCTCACAAAGCCAGTGTGCCGAACAGTCACAGCCCTTAAGGCTAAACAACACACCTGATACACTTGTAATAGGTGACTCTATTGTCAGACACACTGACGTGCTCACCAGGCTGAACAAGGAGAAGGTCACGGTGAGCTGCCTGTCGGGCGCTAGGATCCGCCACATAACACAAGCACTCAGGTCACTCCAAGGCAAGTACGAATATGACTCAGTCATTGTCCATGCTGGTGTGAATGACCTGAGGTGTACCTCCCTGGACTACATGAAAAGAGATATAGAGGAGCTCTCTGAGCATGTAGCCCAGGCCGGTATGATCCTGACCTTGAGTAGCATCTTACCCTCACCAAGAATGATGCCACAATATGAAGACAAGATGATCAATTTCAACAATTGGCTTAAGTATTGGTGTCATTCAAAGGGGATCCAATGCCTGTCAGCCTGGGATGACATGATCGACAAGCCACGATGCTTCGCTAGGGACGGCTTGCACCTGTCACCCCTGGGCTTTCGGATATTGGCAAAGGCTCTTGCTACCCCCATAGTGCCTTTTTAGGCAAGGCTCAAAAGACAAACCCACCTCCATAGGTATCACAAGAGATAAGAAACTAAGAGTAATGCTACTCAATGCCAGAAGTCTAAACCTCAAGATGCTCACACTCGAAACTCTCCTTAGCATGGAGAACATCGATATCTGTGCAGTAACAGACACCTGGTTCAAGGCTCCCGAGAGCACCCCAGCACTACCAGGTTATACCTCATACCATGCTTTTCGGCCCCAAAACTTGGACCGAACCACAAAAGGAGGGGGAGTATCAATATTCGTCAAATATACCCACACCTCCAGGTTGGTGGCACAGCACGAAGCATCAGAGACTATCCATGTGCAACTAACAGTGGGTAAAACTGCCTTCCAGTTTATAGCCTGCTACAGACCACCCTCCCAAACCCAGGAATCCCACTCGGCCTTCCTGAGAACACTGGAAAATATGAAGGTCTCTCCAAACACCATTATATTGGGTGACTTCAACTACCCAAACATAGACAGGGAGCATTACTCTAGCTCCAACACCCTGGCCCAAAGTTTCCTAGAATTTATAAACTGAAATGCTATGGAACAACTTGTTACCACTCCCACAAGAGGGGAAAACATACTGGACCTGATCATCACCAACATGGGGACTCTATGCTCCAGACCAGAAGTGTATCCCTCACTGGTAAGATCAGACCATAAACTAATCTCACTGGATATTCACATCCTGACTCCACCCCCTGCCCTGAAAACCACAGTGAAAAACTTCTCTAAAGCAAATTTCACACTCCTCAAAACTGAGGTGGAATCCTTCAAAGCCCCCAGGCCTGTTGAAAATACGGCCCAGACCGCAGAATCCTTTATAAACGCATTCTATGAACACCTTCAGGAATGCATGGATCATGCAATCCCAAATAAAAACAAGACCCAATCCTCCAAAGGCAGAAGTCCTGTCTGGTGGACCCCAGCCATAAACAAACTATACAATAGAAGGAGGAAGCTACTACATGATAGAGCAAAATCCCAAAAAAGGAAAGGCATCTCTGATCAGTATTATCCAAAAACTACAGGCACTCATAAAATCGTCTAAGGCCAGCTTCGAGAGAAAAATTGCACAGGACACTAAGGATAATCACAAGGCTTTCTTTAGTTATGTTAGGAACCTGGGTGGGAATTCCCAGATATGCTCAGAATTAGTCCAAAATGACAAAAAATACACTGAACCCACAGACATTGCCAACATCCTAGCTGACAAGTTCAGTGCAAACTTCTCCCCCCCTCCCCACCAAAAGGGCAAATATCTATCCCAGCAGAGTGCTGCCCCCCTGACATCTCAGATGCTCAGGTAAGAGCTGCCCTCTCCAAAGCAAAAAAAACAGCATCAATGGGACCAGATGGTGTCCCGGGCTGCGTCCTACATGAACTCCAAGAAGAGCTAAACCCAAACATAAAACTACTGTTCAACCTCAGCCTTACTACAGGATACGAGTGGAGTACAGCAACAGTGGTCCCTCTCCACAAAGGTGGTGCCTCAACGGACCCTGGAAACTATCGCCCCATAAGCCTGACTAGCTTGGTCTGCAAAGCTATGGAAAGGATCATCATGGACCTCATAAATAAAGATATTGGGGACCTACAGACACTGGATCCTACCCAGTTCGGCTTTGTTAAGGGCAGATCCTGCCTCTTAAAACTGGTTGATTTCTTTGAAACAGTCACCAAGGCCATTGACGAGGGGAAGGTGGTCCACACAGCCTACCTGGACCTCGCAAAGGCCTTCGATACAATACCCCACTCGGGCATTATAGATAAGCTCACCAGCTTAAATATAAACCCCTATATCACTAGATGGGTTGCAAACTGGCTCAAGGACAGAACCCACATGGTTAGAATTGCTGGAGTCATGTCAGACTCCAAACCAGTTACAAGTGGCATCCCACAAGGCTCAGTCCTGGAACCTCTCTTGTTCGGTATATATTTCTCGGAGGTACAGGCCAACATGGAAGGACTGTGGCTGATCAAGTTTGCAGATGACTGCAAACAGGGTGCCATAATCAACTCTTCAGCTGACACAAGCATCCTCCAAAAGGGCCTCAAAGAAACAGACAACTGGTGCCAGAGCCATGGCCTCAAGCTAAACGCCAAAAAGTGTATAGTCATCAACTTTGGCAAAAACAAAGTGCCCACAAATTACCACATAGGTGGTAATCCATTAAGTACAGAAGAAGTAATTAGGAACCTGGGGACCCAAGTTGATAGCAATCTCTCATTTGACAACCACGTGGCCAAAGTGGTTAGAAAAACATTTTATATAGCCCACCTAATCATGAAGGGATTCACATCCAGATTAGGGGAGGTCATCGTGCCTCTTTACTCATCCCTCATCAGGCCCATAATTGAGTACAATGCCCCTTTTGGGATATACCTTACCAGACACCTGCAGCAACTGGAAAGACCCCAAAAGTACCTCACCAAGAGGATCAAAGGGCTCAAACAGATGCCATATGCTGCCCGGTTAAAGAAACTCCAGCTCTACTCAGTGGCATACCGCCTGCTCAGAGGCGATCTGTGCCTGACATATAAAGCCATGTCCAACCCGGAATTAATGGACATGCTGCACCTCAGAAAATCCAAATCCCATCGAGCTACGGCCTTGAACCTCAGCACTGAAATAAATAGGACATGCTGGTGGGACAGATTCATAACCCAGAGGCGCCCTTCACTCTGGAATAAAATCCCAGTCCAGGTTAGGCAGAGTCCCTCATTGACTCTCTTCAAGAGGAATCTTGATGAGTGGATGGGAGATCGTAGGTTTAGCCCGGGTATCACTTCTGTGTCACTGTTAGACAGAGGCACAGTATACTAACCTCGAAAAAGGGCATAGCAAAATTAATTTAAAATGGGTGGCGAAAGCCAAACACACTCTGGCTAGGCTTATAAATGCCCTAGGGCAGATAGCCTAGTATGAACCTATGAACATACAGAATGTATTTACAATGTGAAAAGGAAGAGCAGAGCAAAGATTCATCAAAAGAAAATCTACATGATTTTTTGCAAGAAACTGAAAAACTGCAGGGATGAAACTAGAAGCTCAGAAATGAAGAAATAGTAAAGAAGGAATAAAAGATAGAACAGTAGAAGGATAAAGAAAATAAATATTGTGGGAAGAAATATCCGGGGAATTGTTTGGCTAGGCTTGTATAGGCCCTAGGGCCGATAGGCTAGTACCAACCTATGAACCTATAATAACAGAAGAAATAAAAGAAAATAAATAATCCTACTAATGAAACCTGACATTATTAACTACAATGATAAAACAGTTTGAAAAAGAAAGAGGAGGTCTGTTGTTATAAATTGGTATAAGAAGAAAATCACAGCTGTAATTTGTTTAGAGGATATTCAAATATACGAAGTATGCAAAAAGTTACAAGAGTTTATGCCGAAGCAGTCTTAAGCACAAAAAAATAGGGTCATGAGGACTTGATGAATGCTTAGAAGTAGCAACTGGGATTAAAACTGAGCAATGCAAAGTTTTTGAAGTAAAGCATACAATACCAAGATTAGGATTATGTTATGTTTTACAGTTACTGTATATCAAGACCATAACAGGATGATGCAACGTAGTTGAAAAATAAGATACATCAACAGTATAAAATAATGTGTAAACAAATTGTACTGATACAAAACGAAAACAAAATTGCACATAATTTATTTTATTTTACTTTATTTTACATTTGTTGACTAGGGAAATCTGGCTGGGCACAAAGGCCTCTTTTCAGCAGAAGTCTGGGGAGGAAAGTTGCAGTACATGCAATACAATGAAAATCATTTAAGTAATACAGTGTCAACAATGTCAGCTAGAATACAATTAAACAAAATTTTACAATGTCAAAATAGATAAGGTAGTATACATACATTAGTAAGGTTTCTGTGCTAATTACACAGTTGCAGTAGGTAGATGTCATAATACAGAGTCTTTTAGAAAGGATGGATAGGGGGCATGGCCAAGATAGGCACAGAGTAGCAGCAGAATTCAGCAGCTCCACTGATGAAATTTTATTAACACTAGAATTCTGTCTTCAGACTAAAATTTGGAACTTCATTTATATTTGATTGTATAATATTCAACAATATTTACAACAATATCTACTTAAAATTAAAAATAAGGCAGATTTTTTAGTCAAATTATTCTTGGTAAACTTCTCCTCATCTGAAGAAGAAACACAACATGAGCTCAACAAAGACCAGCAATCAAGATTCCAGTCTCAAAAAAGAAATTCAAACTCTGATATCTAATATCCAAGACCTTACTATAAAAATTGACAAGATAGATACCAAAATAGATAACTTCAAAGAAAAGACTACTAAACAAATGGATTTACTTCACCAGGATTTACAACAAAAATCTCAGATAACAAGCATTGAAGAAGCTCTTAATGACATGAATGGTAGAATCACAGAGAATGAACATAATGTTGAGTTATTACTTAAACAAAACACCTCGTTACAAAATAAACTAGATGATCTTGAAAACTGATCTCGCCGTAACAACATGAGAATCTTTGGATTACCTGAAGGCATAGAGTGGAATAACATGACTAGATTTCTCACTACTTGGTTACCAAAAACTCTTGATCTGCCTGAAGCTATGTCATTTGGTATAGAGAGAGCTCACCGGTCTCTTACTGCAGTCAATACTACCAGCAAAAAACAACCAAGATCAATTATTTTCAAATTTCTTTCTTCAGCTGACAAAGAATTAGTTTTAAAAACTGCCTGGTCCAAGTTACCAATTAAATCCAATGAGACTAGAATACACTTTGACAATGATTATTCATCCCCAGTCATCATCTTCTTTCGGCTGTTCCCGTTAGGGGTCGCCACAGCGGATCATCTGTTTCCATTTTTTCCTGTCTTCTGCATCTTGCTCTTTCACACCAACCGCCTGCATGTCCTCTCTCACCACATCCATAAACCTTATCTTAGGCCTTCCTCTTTTCCTTTTACCTGGTAGCTTCACCCTTAGTATCTTTTTCCCAATATACTCAGCATTCCTCCTCAGCACATGTCCAAACCAACGTAATCTTGCCTCTCTGGCTTTGTTTCCAGACCTTCCAACCTGGGCTGACCCCCTAATATACTTATTCCTAATCCTGTCCACCCTCATCACACCCACTGCAAATCTTAACATCTTTAACTCTGCCACATCCAGCTCAAATTCCTGCCTTTTTGTCATTGCCACTGTCTCCAACCCATATAACATACCTGGTTTCACTACCCTCTTGCAGACCTTCCCTTTCACTCTTACTGGTACTCGTCTGTCACAAATCAGTCCTGACACTCTTCTCCACCCACTCCATCCTGCCTGTACTCTCTTCTTCACCTCTCTTCCACACTCACTGTTATTCTGAACTATTGATCCCAAGTATTTAAACTCATCCACCTTTGCCACCTCTACTCCTTGCATCCTCACCATTCCTCTATCCTCCCTCTCATTCACACACATATATTCTGTCTTAGTCCTGCTGACCTTCATTCCTCTTCTCCCTAGAGCATATCTCCATCATTCTAGGGTCTCCTCCACCTGTTCCCTACTCTCACTACAGATCACAGTGTCATCTGCATTAATCATATTCAACGGGGACTCCTGCCTGATCTTGTCTGTCAACCTGTCCATCACCATTGCAAATAAGAAAGGGCTCAGAGCTGATCCTTGATGTAACCCCACCTCCACCTTCAACGCATCTGTCACTCCCACAGCAGACCTCACCACTGTCACACTACCCTTGTACATATCCTGTACCACTCTTACATACTTCTTTGACACTCCTGACTTCCTCATACAATACCACAACTCCTCTCTAGGCACCCTGTCATATGCTTTCTCTAAGTCTACAAAAACACAATGTAACTCCTTCTGACCTTCTCTGTACTTCTCCATCAACACTCTCAGAGCAAACATTCCATCTGTAGTGCTCTTTCCCGGCATGAAACCATACTGCTGATTACTAATCATCACGTCCCTTCTTAACCTAGCTTCCACTACTCTTTCCCATAACTTCATGCTGTGACTGATCAATTTAATCCCTCTGTAGTTACTACAGCTCTACACAACACCCTTATTCTTAAAAATCAGTACCAAAACACTTTTTCTCCATTCCTCAGGCATCCCTCTCACTTTCCAAGATTTCATTAAACAATCTGGTTAAAAACTCCACTGTCATTTCACCTAAACACCTCCATGCTTCCACAGGTATGTCATCTGGACCAACAGCCTTTCCATTCTTTATCCTCTTCATAGCTATCCTTACTTCCTCCTTGCTAATCCATTGTATTTCATGATTCCCTATCCCCTCATCATCCAACCATCTGTCCCTCTCATTCTCTTCATTCATCAACCCCTCAAAGTACTTTTTCCATCTCCTCAACACACTCTCCTCGCTTGTGAGTATGTTTCCCTCATTATCCTTTATCACCTTTACCTGCTGCACATCTTTCCTAGCTCGGTCCCTCTGTCTAGCCAATCAGTACAGGGCCTTTTCTCCCTCCTTGGTGTCCAACCTTTCATACACCTCTTCATATGCCTTATCCTTCGCCACCTCTCTCTTTGCCATGCACCTCATCTCCTTATACTCCTGTCTACTTTCTTCATCTCTCTGACAATCCCACTTCTTCTTTGCCAACCTCTTTCTCTGTATACTCTCCTGTACTTCCTCATTCTACCACCATGTCTCCTTGTCGTCCTTCCTCTGTCCAGATGTCATACCAAGCACCTTTCTAGCCATCTCCCTTACTAGCTCTGCTGTAGTTACCCAGCTATTTGGTAACTATTCACTGCCACCCAGTGCCTGTCTTAACTCATCCCTGAACTCCACCTCACAATTACCCTTTTTCAATTTCCACCATTTGATCCTTGGTGCTGCCCTCACACTCCTCCTCTTCTTCTTGATCACCAACATCATCCTACAAACCACCATCCTATGCTGCCTACTATACTTTCCCCGGTCACCACTTTACAGTCTCCAATCTCCTTCAAACTGGCCAATAGCTAAAAGGAAAATATTTATACCTCTCATAAAAGAGCTGAAGAAAGCACAAGTGAAGACTCACCTTCTGTTTCCTGCAAAGCTGAAGATCTTCTCAACGGAGGGACCTAAATTGTTTGAAGACCTGGACTCTGCATTGATTTTTGTTAAAAATCACAAGATCCTAGAAATATAGAAGAGATGGAGTGGGCTAACCCTTCATTTAAAAGATTGGCATCTAATTCAACATGGAAAACTTCAGAGAAACAAAAAGATTAAAAAACAAATGACTTAGAGCATATTTTACTTCTGAATTATGTTACATCTCTGGATATTTTGTTATTATGTAAACCTTTTGTTGCTGTACTTTTTTGCAAGGTAAGCCTCTTTTCTTTTTTTTCCCCTCTTCTCTTACCTTCACAATCTCCAATATTTATATAGTTTTCTATCTTCCTTAATCTAAGATAGACATTTAATATAGCTTCATAATACCCTCTCATATGTAGCTATAAAAGTATTAAACACTCTTTTTTTTAATTAATTTTTCATATTATAATAGATGAAGCTATAGGAAAATAAATAACATCTTTACTGAAATAAGTTAATCTTTCTCTTAATGTATATTCTCTAGAAATAATATATAAACAATGCATAATCTATTTAATGACTGAGAGATAAACATAATTACCCTTTATATAGGTACAATTAAGCTAAACTCATAATACACACACACATTCCCTCCTTTCCTTCTAACTGGGTATTATTATTTCCTTAAAGGCTTAAATCTCTATCTTTCATCTTTTCCTGGTTAGAGGTCGCCACAGCGGAACTCCGGTCCGCTAATGATTGGCAGTGGATTTTTTCAGTGCCGAGTTGCCAGCCCGATGCCCAACCTTCAAAGAAGGTACACCCATTCACGCACACACCTACCTGCATTTATTTAAATGTCACTCGATCGCGGGGAGGACATGCAGACACCACACAGAAGGTGCTCCAGCCGAGAATCAAACGGGAAAACCTCTTGCTGTGAGGCGACAACGCTACCGCTGCACCACCGCAACCTCCTTAAAGGATCATTTTTATTAATTATTTTCTTTCTCTAATGTTATATGCCCTTGGTAGTACTTTGATATGTTATGCCTTTGAACTATTTCTGATTCAGACTGTATGTGTTTGGGTAATGTATCTGCTGTGTGTTTTTTTTTATATATATATATATATATATATATATATATATATATATATATATATATATATATATATATATATATACCTTTGTATGCCTAGCTTGTTTATTTGGAGAGTTTGTGGATATAGAATATGATTAGAAGGGACATGGTTTCTAGTGGAGTCATTTTTTTCCCCTACTGAAGCAATGTAATGTACTTTGACAATTCTGTGTTTTACTGAAGCTTGCTGTATGCTCATGCTGATTGTATGGAGCCTTGAAAACCTTCCCACACAGACATCCCTCATACCAACTGAAAACTAACTGATACTTTTTTTTTCTTGACTTTTTTTCCACCAATATGTGTGAGAGACAAGTTCTGGACTTTGAATCCAATCGCGCTGATAATCCATGGGCTTATTTCACCTCAAACTTCCCTGATTCATCCTGGAAACACTTCCAAATGCTTTGTATCTGCTTCATGGTTTTGCGACGCGATCTGATGACATCAGCACAATGAGCCCAGCCTAACCAGGAAGTCCACAGCTACATTTTCGTCGGAAAGCTTCAGAAGATAAAAGAACTTCATTTTATGCTTAATTAATAGTTTTTGAGCATTTTTAATGTGGCAGATTGACGAGATATGATATATCCATAAAGAAGACTGAAGTTTTATACCGTGTGATTCTTTTTTTTTTTAACAGCAAGTAAATGAAAAGAGGGAAAGGGAAAAAAGTAAGTGTTCTTAAACTTTATTAAATGAATACGATAATGTATATATAGTTATGTGTAGTTTAAACAGGCAAAATACATTTCATTTTGTATTAGGTTATAACTAATGTCTTTTCTGATGTCAATACTATGTATAGAGATGGTACTGTTCACTCTATGCTTTGGTTAGCTATGAAGGCATCTATATTTTCTAGTGGTTGCACAGTTATAAGGTCTTATAATATGAAAACACTCTCTATTAACAAACAAGTTACTTTATTGGTTTCTATCTGTATATTTCAGTAATGCTTGTAGTTATTTCTTTTGGTATATATTTTTCAATGGATAATTTGAACTGATATATGTACTTTATAATATAAATGGCCATAACTGTAGCATGTTGCTCTTCAAGATTTCCCTTTTAACACTGTTTAATCCTTATTGAGGGTTTAATGAGTTCTGTTGGTTTCATTAATGATAATTGTCTGAAACAACAACTGCAATAGTAATTTCTACTACTACCTAACCTTCTAGGGTTCAACGGAAGAGATTTTATAGCTTTATAGTCATAGCGGGGGGGGGGGTCTTTCATCCCCCCCTTACATCAAACATAACTTTTATATTATGATTTATAATACAATCATCTGGATTGTCTTTAGTGCTGATGTCTAAAGAGGAAAGTTAACATATATTTTACTTCACACTGTAATTTGTGTAGAGAGGGTACTTACGGTTTTACACACAGTGGTTGTAAACATTTTGTTAAGCACTATAGAATGGTTAATGAAAAGTTGTTAGCTAAAGTTGGTTTTATTCCTTTATAAGGAAATTTCTTGTTAATCTAGAACATTTTGCAAACTCTATTTTATTCACTGATATATTTAATGTATACAACCCACTTAATACTTTGGGAGCATTTTTAGTTATTGAGGTCTTTCAACAATGCTACATTTCAACAATATCGAAAAGGTTGATGATTTTCATACATAGTACTATATAAGATTATATGCAGTGCATATATTCACATGGGCATCTGACAAAGTTTTTTCCATCTTGTATATGCTATGGGTGTATTAGTTATGCATACTATCTAATCAAAAGTAATTTTTTTCTCAAAACTTACCTTATATGTTATTTGTAATAGGTCACTGCATACCTCCCAACCATGCTGAATTACTCTGTTTTTACAGAGGTTTGGGGTTCAAATGAAGGAGTGCCACGATTCTCGAGTGGCACCCCTTCATTTCTGATTTTCTTTTTTTAATTTCTGCGCTGTTAGAGCTGACGTCATCACATATGCAATGACGTCAGTTCTGTCAGGGCTACCAGCCCGTCGGACTTGAGCTCAATCATTTCCGGCTGGCTGGCTGCTCAAATGTGAGCAGAAAGCAGCAAATGGTTGCTGTTATGGTGGATTTTCATCTGTGAGTGAGCTGGAACGGCGTTGGTACTGCAGCAGAATGAAGACAGGAATAGCAGCAGCATGAAGTAAGGGCGTGTGTATTCTTTATTTCACTACCTCTCACAGTTCTGCAGACAATGCAATGAATGAAACAGATGTTTGAGCATTACCAGTTTTTGGTGAATGCAGGAACAATGCTTTGATATCAGGTCTGTTTCTCATGGAGCATTAATTATTCTCATACTTACACCTAAACCTTTGTAGGAGAGTCAAGGGACTTCCTAGTTGTATAATTATTCCTCTTGGCAGCCGGCATGTGGATTTTAGGTGTGTATCTGTGCAATGTTCAGACTAATGTTTTCATGGTCAGTTTTAATCTGTTATCATCTGTGTCACTGGCAACCTGTTACTAAATATTTATTTTACTATTGATTTCTTGGCTTACTACTGGCCTAATCATCTTGCTGTTTGTATACATCGTTTTAATATCACCAATGTGCTAAGAAATATTTTATTCTAAAACAAGTTAGGTTTGTCTATAGAATATGACAAGAAGTTATTCTGTAAGGATAAATCTATTGCCATCTAGAATTACTTTAACAAGGTTTTATGTAGATATAATAAGATAATGACGTTAATTTTCTTATTAATTTTGCAAAAGTATTCTGTTAATTTAGATATGGTGAATGCCTTTTCTAAAATATTTTAGCTATATTTACTATACAAAATATCATTCATCCTCAACACTCAAAAAGTAATAGTTTTATCAGATGAGAAACTTTAACCAATACTTGGTATATTACAATTGAATACATTGCTTAGAAAGTTACCTGCTTTTAATTACTTAGATTATATATGTAGTGGTTGCTGTTTTCTGTTGTTACTGTTTAGAGGATTGATTCGAGTAACTGATGTCACTCTAACAAGGAGTTTATAACTCCAGGTGGGGTGCTTTACTTTTTGTTAATAAGCTACAATGTACAACTAGTTTTGTAAACATCTTTCACCTGACATCCATTACAATAAATGCACATGTAAATGTATGTTACAATCATAACAAACTACACACTACCCAGTATGAAATATGGATCAAAGTCAATAGTTTAAATCATTCAAATTTAGGAGAAAGAATTATAAATTACTTACATAATAAAGAAAAGATATATAATATACCAATTATATTACCAATATAAGATGGTCATATTAAAATGTATATCAATTAATATAAATGGTTTGAATATTCCAATTAAAAGAGGAAGCCTTTTTAAATACCTAGCCTTTCACAAACCCAACTTGATTTTCCTACAAGAAACTCATCTATTAGAAGAAAATATACATTTTTTTAATACTAACAGATATACAATTATTGTGAGTTCAGAACATTCTAAAAAGAAAAGAGGTATAGCAATTCATTGAAATAAATACTCCCTTTACCCAGAATAATTAAACAATATCAAGACGATAAAGGGATGTTTGTTTAGCTATAACTGAAATTAATAAAAAGATTTACACACTAGTTAACAACTATTGGTTGCCTGGTATAGGTACTAACACTATCAAACAGCATTTAAATCAAATTATTTCTCAGTCTAAAGGAAACATCATTATGGCAGGTGACTTTAATTATATTCTGGATGGAAAAGATTCTAGTACTCTAGAGAAGCGAAAGATAACTCCACAGGCCAAACAATTAATAAAATTCATGGAATCTTATCATTTGAAAGATATTCATAATTATACAGACCAGAGTTCTTTACAATGCACGTTTTATTACAACAGATACAAAACATACTCTAGAATAGATAGGATAATACTTTCCACACAAATAAATGATTTGATAAACAGTAAAGTAATATCATGCCCTATTTCTGATCATAATTCTATTATATTTGAGCTTAACACTTACAGCACACCCAACATACAAATAAAAAGAATCCCAGCATATTTGAGCTTAACACTTACAGCACACCCAACATACAAATAAAAATAATCCCAGCATATCTTACACAATTAAAAGATTTTCAAAAGTTCTTAAATGAAGAAATACAAAAATGTATAAATATAAATTCTGCTTTTAACACCCAAGATATATACACATGGGACACTTTAAAAGCTTATTTGGTCAAATAAACAAATGGTATTATAACAAGAGAAAAGTTTGGGATAAAGATTTAAAAAATAATACAAGATAAGTTGGATATGTTACATGTTAAAAATAAAGATAAACTTGCCACTAAATATGTTAGAGATCAAATAGACAAATTGAACAAGGAATACAGAGCTATTCTTCATCATAAGACTATGGTTACATTAGAAAAATACAAATTTCTTGCCTATTCATTAAACCCCAAACATTTAACTAATCTCAAAAACAAAACATAAAGAATAAATAAACATAATCATATCAAAGAAATATATTCTTTAAAAAAAAGAAGGAGGTATATAATATATTGGACATAATAGATGAATTTAGAAATCATTTTCACACAATCAGTCAAACCACACACAACATAGAATCCAAAAACAAAATAAAAGAATTCATTAATAAAAATATTCACAATAAACTTAACAAACAACAGGCAGAACTTATAGATAAACAAGTCTCTCTAGCAGATATACAAACTTAGATTAACAAACTTAAGCAAAATAAAGTCCCAGGTAACAATGGTATCATACCCGAATTATATAAAATTATGCCCAAAATAGCATTATCATTACTCCTCAAAGTTTATAATACTGCCCAAAATGATAATATAATACCCCCTTCATGGAAATACATGTTTATTTCACCTATGTTAAAGCCCAACAAAGATCCTAAATACTGTTCCTCATATAGACCAATTTCTCTACTAAACGTGAATTACAAAATATTTATGAACATCTATACAGAAAGATTAAAGAAATTCCTTCCACTTTTGGTAGATGATGACCAGATAGGCTTTGTAAGTAATAGAAGCACTTCTGATAATATCAAAAAAACTTTAACATTAATTGATTACTCCCAGAGAAAAAAGAAAGACTTGACACTAAGCTTGAACATTGACTCAATTGATTGGGATTACTTATTCATATTATTAGAATGTTTAAATTTCTCAAAAAATGTATTAATTTACTAAAACATTTATATAAAGGAGCCTTAGCAAATATTAAAATAGGAACATACATCTCAACCAAAATACACATTATAAAGGGAACCAAGCAGGGATGCCCTCTTTCTCCTCTCTTATTTACCCTTATTATGGAGCCATGGGCTAATGACATTAGGATAAACAAGAATATAGAAGGACCAGAGTTTAATGAGGGAATAATGTATAAGATCCAACTATTTGCAGATGACATACTCATTACTACAAAAGGAAATAATTCTTCAATAACCTCATTATTTGATTCCATCACTATATTTCAAAAGATGTCTGATCTGTCTTTTAATGATAAAAAAAACTAAATTCTTACCTGCATATGCAAACAATAGTAAAAGATCCATAGAAAATAATAAATATAATTCTAATACAGATCAGATTACATACTTAGGAATTACTGATGCTAAAGATATAAGATCAATAATACATCTAAACTACAATAAATGCTATGAAAACATTCAGACACTAATACTGAAGTGGAACTCAGTCCTATTCACTACAGAAGAAAGGTTAACAATCATAAAAATGATAATCTTACCTAAAGTTTTATACATTATTCAATCTATTTTAATACTTCCCTCAAAAAGATTTACCAATAAGCTAAATTATTTGATATTAAAGTTCTTTTAGTTTCTCCAAAAACCCAGAATAGCTCTTAAACAGCATATGAATAGTTGGAGCAAAGAGGAATAGCATTTCCAGATCTATACCTGTATTCAAAT
This sequence comes from Protopterus annectens, assembly GCF_019279795.1. Classification (NCBI taxonomy): domain Eukaryota; kingdom Metazoa; phylum Chordata; order Ceratodontiformes; family Protopteridae; genus Protopterus; species Protopterus annectens. The sequence continues at coordinate 553,961,469 of NC_056732.1, forward strand.
TCTTCTATAATTAGGGCAGTTGCACAGCTTTTAGACTCTTCATATCTGGCTAAATGGAAGATATATTTTAAAGTTACTGCTATGCAATTAATAATATGACCCCCTACTTATAAGCTATAAATAATAAATAACCCAATGTTATGACTATTAAATGATTATTTTACTACACTCATGACACCCAGTCATACAACCAGCTACATCCATAACATTATAACAGTCTTTAGAAATTTCATATATAAACATCTTAGATACAAAGAAAGTTTTTTTCTACTTTTTCCCATAGCCTTTACTCAATAATCTTTATTAACTTCTGAATCTAATAAAGTCACAATATTTAAACAAAATGATCTTAAGTTTTGGTTTCAACTGATTTTAGATAATAAATTCAAGAATGTAGATTTAATATTACAGGAATTTCAATTGAAAAAATCCCTATGGTTAGATATGCAATCCCTTAGATTATTTATAGTCAATAAAATAGATTTGATCTCTCCAAAAGTCAAATATGATACTAGTATTCTATTTGATTATTTTCAATCTATCCTTTAACATAAACAAACCTATACAGGTAAATGTTCTTTTATATACAGAATCATAAGAGAGTAAACATATACTTGTTCAGAAAGCTACTGGAATTACTTTTACACAATCAATAATGAAGCTCCAAGTGATCAAGATAAAATTAATATATTAGGATCAGCAGGGAAAACTATTCTGTCATTTTAATGGAAATTGTTCACTTGGAAATTTATGTGCAGAGCTTTCTACACACCTCAATTCATGAATAAAATTAATAGAAAACAGAATTTCTGTAACAAATTCAAGTCAGATATAAACATAGATTGGGTGCACATGTTTTATGATTGCCCTGCCATTAAAACATTTTGGGGAAAGTTAATGAATTTTTACAGGCACTCTTTACAGATAATTTCACGCTTAATAAGTCCTTGGTCCTTTTTAATACACATTTAAGCTATATAATTAAGAAAATAAAATATCCTGTACTCTGGGTAATGCTTACTGTGGCTAGAAAGAGTATTACTAAAAACTGGATATCTGATTCTCCTCCTACTTTTATTGAATTCAAGAACATCTTAAATTAAGTCTGTCTTTTACAACTTAAGACTATAGATTCAAGAACAACTAGAAAGACTTATGCTTATCATATGTGGGTTAATTTACAAAATTTGTTGCAAAAAGATTTATAGTTACAGTCAAATGCTTCTGTTTTATTTGTTTTCTTCCATATGTGATGCTAATCAAAAATGGTCAAAGTTAAATTTTTATGTGAAGATTAATGGATATCTTTGTAAATACCTTAGTTATTCTACTTTTCATTCATTTCTTATGGTTATGTGATTTTTATGTGTTATAATCTCAGAATTTACACTTTTTTCTGTTAAATTTATGAGATTGTTTACAAACTTATTTTATCTAAAATCAATAAAACAGTTTTCAAAAAAAAAGGATGGATAGAAAAAGTTTGATTTAATTTTGAGATATAAATATGTTAATGTCATACAAAGGGGAGCTATAGAAGAAATGATACAGAAAAGTTACGTGAAATAAATAAAAGGAGTATGCATGTATAGTACACTCAACAGAGATGAGGTGTAAAAGGAAAAAGGGAAGATGTAGAGCCTTATCTGATGACAAAGGAAAAGAAAAGAGAGAAGCTTAAATGGGAGAAACTATACCAGTGAAAGTAAATGTATAAAGACTTGACAGGAAAAATAAAGTATGTTGAAAGATATTTGAGAGATAAAATAAAAGGAAAATAAATGCACATAAAAGGTGGACAAAAAAGTACAAAGGAGGAAGTAGAGAATGAAAGAACTTACAATAGAAGTAGCAAAAAAGTTATAAGTATGGCAAATGTAGAATCTAAACTCAGGATGGATGTGATCGGATATTGTTTTTGTCAATGTTTAGAACAGCTAACAAGGCATAACAGAAGCTCTTCAAGAGACAGGCTTAGCAAAGAATCAAAGTTTATATGAAGGAGTTGTAAAGATAATCTGGTAAAAGGCAGGAGACGAGAAATACTTGGACATGTGGGGATCGATGATGCTTTGAATTGTGATTATGTGATACAGTGTCAGTGGCGCAACAGGTAGCACACTCACCTCTGGTGCAGAAGGATTGGGTTCTATCCCACACCAGCTAGGTCAATTGCTGACACTGCAGTGCAGCATAAGGATGTGCTACACTCCTGAGTATGCTATCTTTTGGATGAGACATTTAACTGAAGCCCCATCTGCTTGAGTTGGTAGTAGCGCAGATGGATGTAAAAGATCCCATGGCACCTATCAAAAAGAGTAGGATAAGTTCCCTGAAGCCCTGGCCAAATTTCCCCGGTAGTATAAATATCATCTAGGTCTCTCCTGAAAAGAGGTTACTAGCCTAGTGAGACTAACCTGGTGAACAAATGGCTAAAATAAAAAATAAATGAAATATTAACCAGGATTATGTAAAGTAGAATAGATAGTGTATTAATATTAAGAATAGAAGAAGAATTTGGAGCAGTGGGATAAAAAATATATAAACAGTACTTTAATAAAGACTGAACTAAACAACATATACCATAAACAGATTGCAAGAACATACTATAAGAATCAATCAGAGGAGGTTAGAAAGGATTGGGAAGAGATATTGGATAAGCAATTCACAAAGAACAATGGGAGGATATATGTAAGTATGTCTCCCAAATATGCAACAAAATCTAGAAGATTTAGGATATTTGCTTGGAAATGTTTACATGGATATTTGTATACCCCAAGTAGATTGCAGAGAATTTTCCTGAGGTAGACAGCAAATGTTGGAGGTGTGATGGGAAATAGAGTGGTAATTGGGAGCATATTTTCTGGGGGTGTGGTAAGTTGGTGGACTTTAAGGATTCACTGCAGGATGTACTGTAAGAAATGTTGGGTGGGCAGATTGGTGTGACAAGGGAGATGATTTTTCTGAGCTATGATGTTGTTGTTGTTGTTGTTGTTGTGTCTTTTGGCTTTTCCTGGTTAGGGGTCGCCACAGCGGAACTCCGGTCCGCTAATGATTGGCAGTAGGTTTTTACTTGCCAAGTTGCCAGCCCTGACGCACAACCTTCAATGAAGGTATGCCCATTCACGCATGTCTTCACACAGAAGACAATCTAGCTGAGAATCGAACTGGACGACGTCTTACTGTGAGGTGACAACGCTACTGCAGCACCACCACCGCAGTCAAATTGCCTAGACATGGTAAGGCCTGGCTGTGTCTAATTATGGTGGCTGCCAAAAAAGCAATTACTAGAAAATGGAAATCAAAATCTAAACCAAGTATTCTAGAACTAGTGAATATAGTAATAGAGATAAAACAACTGGGACTGAGATCTTTAGAAAAGGGTAGGAGCAAACTACATAGGAAAAAATGGGAATTGTGGGAACAATACATGCAAGGGAGGGATGAGGTTTAGAAGCAGGCAGGTCTTAAATGAGCTGAAAATGATTGGGTAGATTATAAGTGATGTATAATATTTGCATCTGGGAGTGTGTCTGTATGGTTTGTGATGTAAAATGCTTGCAACTAGGATTGTGTCGATGTGGTTTGTTTTCCTTTATATAAATATATGATTGCCTATGTCCCGTGATGGTTTAATAAAGATGTTTCTTATTTAAAAAATGCAGGAATTGAATAATTTATGTAATGTTGCTTAGGTTATATGATATACAGCAATATATGTGAAGTATAATGTCTGTAAATGTGAACTTGTTAATACACTTTGATTACTTTTATATAAATGTAAATTTGCCTATTGCACAAGTGATAATTCAACAAAGGTGCTTAAAACTGGTGCAAAGGAAATGTGTGAACATATTATTGTAGACCTGTGTGTGTGTGTGTGTGTGTGTGTGTGTGTGTGTATTAGAATAAAGATTAATAAAGACATAAAGATACCTGTTAAGTACATGTCTATTCAAATTACGTACAAACTAGATGGTTAAGGAAATGTAGACAAAAGTGAATGGTATGTATTTAAAACAAAGAATGAAATAGAATGCTCAACTTTTCAGATTTTTGTTGATGATTTGATAGCAAAAATCAGTGATAAAGGCTACATGAAAGAAATAACAGCTACAGTAAGAATGAAGCTAGAAGTTATAGACAAAATGCTGAGCATGGAGATATGAATATTTAGGAGAAATAAAAAGGGGAACAGAATATGTTGCTGATATGAGACTGTGGTTACAAACAGTTAAAATTCATAATTTTATAAAACACAGAAGTACACATTAAAGTTACTGACTGGCAAAAACAAATTTTATAGCAAATATATATGTGCAACCAGAGAAGTATGCAGTACCTATAGTAACTATATTAAGAAATATATTTTGTTTCAGGGGATCCAGACTGAATCTAATGAAATTGGGTATTTTGTATAGAGATGAAAGAAAAAGAGGAAAGTATGATTAGTCTTGTAGAATTTTAGATACGGTGCAAGATTTAGTCAAAAGAAAATAAAGGAACACTAAAGAATGTTTTATATAAGAAGCGAAAATATATAGAAAAAGGAATAATGGGACAATGTTCCAGAATAAAGATTTACTTGAGCTATTTGAATTACTTAAAAATGAAAGTAAACAAAGGACAGTAATTTTTTTTTTGATTTTGTTGGAAATTAGTACATGCTAAACTGTCATTTCAAGCCAAAATGAAATATAAAATAAAATGTGAAAGCATGTATAATGTTAAAGGATATAATAAAGTACTGGGAACAACAAAATATGTTTTGCACTGTGAAAGGATATATGGCTTTTGGAAAAGATTAGCAGAAAATACAGAAGAGACAGACTTTAGAAATAATACATATGAATAACAACATTTGGATACCATCACACAACTAATGTTCTAAAGGAAGAAAACAATGATGTGCTTTTGAATTGTAGTTGGAGCATTGGAGGGGTAGATGTTAGGCACTATTATATAGTACGATGTGGAATTATATGCACAAAATAAGAGAAATATAGTATTTTCTATATAGAAAAAAAAATAGTAAAATACAGAAAAGATTAATGCATTGGAATTATACTTTGCTGAAAAGATGAAGTAAAGGCCCCATTCTTTGTGTAACAGGTACAGTATCATGTAGAAAAAGGTGACAGAGCCATTGCCATTACATACCCCACCCACTGTTTTTTCATTGCAGTGTGTTCCTTTGTGCTTCCAAAAAATAAAAAAGAAACTGGGGTCTAGCTGGAAAGTAAAGAAAATGTGTTGGAGGAGATTAGTAAGAAAGAAACCAGAATGCCAGATATATTGATGTAGAAATGCAAGAGACAGCAAAGAATTTTAAAAGGTAGTTTTTAGACTGGAATAGAATTTTGTAACAAAATTCAAAGGAGTATTTGTAAATGTTGAAAGTAATCAAAAATAGGTTACTTGGCAAGGTTTATATGGAGACTGACCCATTATAAACTACTTGTTAAAGGTCAAAAGAAATATAAATTAGCCCCAGAAAGTGTTTCATATCAGGATGTGAGACTAGAAAAATGGAGACCTGTTTTCTTTCATTGTAGTAGAATTGGGGGGGGGGGGTAGAAATTGATTGAAAATAAGTTATATAAAGAAAGAATTAGAATTTGCTTTCAGCATTTAGCACAAAACAGTATGTTATTTAAACCAGGTTACTAGGCCTCTTATTGATGGCAAGCTATAATTTTTATTTATATGGAAAATGTGGTTGGGATGCTCTGAACATGTACAATGAAAACTGATATTTTTGTTTGTGTTGATATATAAAAAAATGATTTTGTATAATTTTGAAATGCTGTGAATTATTATGGTTTTTCATTGACTGGAAATATGCTTTGAGTGTTTTTTCCCCTACTTCCTGGCAACTGACCCTCAGCTGCCAGAAGCTGCTGTTCTCATTCACAGTGTCTACCAGACTGGCCTTAACCTCCCCTGTGCTCAACCTGACCCATGTCCAGGGCTGGGGAGGAGGTCAGGGATGCTGATGCAACATCATACTGCTTCTGGGAAATATGCTCTATCCCTCAGCACCCTGTAGCAGCTTTCCAAGCTCAGAAATGACTGTCTTCAAGTGGTGCATGTGGGTGCACGTGAGCTTCTGTGGGTGTGCTACCAACAGAGCAAGTGGTATACTGCATGCAGTGCAGAGCTCACCAGGCTCTTAATACTGCTACTACTATTGCAGTGAGCCTTGGCAGTCTGTAATTTAGGCTGTCTTCCTTTGAGTAGTAGTTCAAGCAAGTAATTCTGGGTACCCTCTTCTGTTAGGATGTCCTATTTGGTCAGTCCTCCAGACAAGGAAATAGGCACTGACTAGCACAGAAAGTCTTTTCAGTACCACATTGGTCTGCTCCTTTTTTAGACCATTCTAATTTTTAAAGATAAGGCAGTCTTAAAGAATAAGGACAGCTCCTAGTTTCCAAACATTTTTCCTCACTAGCTGTGCTGGCTAATTTCCCCCTGAGGAGGATGACTCCACAACAGTAGTCACAAGCTTGATCACCATTGAATTAACCAATCAGGACATAGGGAATATCCAGACACTGGATCTGTCTCAATTTTGATTCATCAAGGGCAGGTCATGCTTACTGAACCTGGTGGAGTTTTTTGAAAATGTCACCAAAGCAATGGATGAAGGCAAAATGGTACACGTGGCATACCTCAATCAGACCAAAGCTTTTGACACAATTCCCCTCTCAGGCATAATAGAAAAGCTAAATAAACTGGGACTAAACTCCTATGTTGCCTGCAAGATTCCCAGCTGGCTCACAGATAGGAAGCAGATGATCAAAATCGGAGAAGTTACATCCACAACAAGACCAGTCACCATCCACAATGAGACCAGTAACCAATGGAGTCCCCCAGGGTTCTGTGCTGGGACTTTTCCTGTTTGGCATCTACTTTTCTGAAATAAAAGTCAATAACAAAGGGCTCTGGCTAACTAACTTTGCAAATGTCTGCAAGCTAGGAGCAGTCACTGAATTCTCAAATGACTTAACCGTCCTGCAGGAAGGTTTGTTTCAAATACATAACTGGTGTCAAAATCATGATCTGAAATTAAATGCCAAAAAAAAAAAAAGAATTACTGTATCCTTTGGGAAGTTGTCTACCTCAGGAAACTACCACATTGACAATACATCCCTAAGAGTTGACCCAGTTATTTAGGATTTGGGAACTTATGAGGACAGTGACCTAACTTGCAACCAACACGTGTTTATTGTTTTAAAAAAGTCCTATTGCACAGCTTATAAACAAAATGATTGCATCTAGATCCAGGGCTGTCATTACCCCCTTTACTCAGTCCTCATTAAGCCAGTCACTGAAAATAATGCCCCCTTTAGCATGTATCTCTTCAGACTCATACAAAAAGTGGAACACCCACAGGGATACCTTGCTAAAAGGATTTTAAGGCCTAAACAACATGTCATACATGTACTGACTCAAAGTCCTGTCACTGTACTCAGTATCCTACAGACTGCTAAGAGGTGACCTGTGTCTGGCATACAAGAGACCCTCTGACCCATTACTTATGGATTTACTGCACATCAGCAAGTCAAATGGCATCAGAAATACTAGGTCTAGAGATCTAAACCTCTTCTGCAACATCAACAGAACAGTTTGGTGGGACAGGTTTATTTCACAGAGGATACCACTGCTTGGGAACAAACTCCCCATTCACAAAAACAAAGCTGATCCCTGTCCATTTTCAAGTGCACTTAGATACATGGGTGGGAAACAGAAATAGGACTGCCCCTGTACTACTAATGGACAGATGCAGCTTCTAAATGATTTATCCCATGCATGGGTCCCCTGAAATTATCTATGGTATGATCCCAGTTATTCTCATTGGGGTAATATATAATTATTGACCATGGGATGGATAAGGCCAATCTATAATCAAATGGGATAGATTATTTTGAGCAGAAAATGGGAAACTGGCTAGGCTTAAAATGGCCTGCAAGGTCAGCTAGCCTAATACCTACCTATGAACCTATTCATAAGTACCTGTTGGAAGCCATTCATCTTGTTTGTCCCAGTTTGGTGAGCCATCCCCATGAACCTGTTGGCTACAGATCTAGAAACAAATGTCCATGTCTTAGAGTTATTAGGTATTCTCTAAGAAAAGCTATGCCAGGGTGTCCAGATTTTCTCCACAGAGCTTTTGGTATAGGTCCATATTGTACTACTCAAGATGGGAGTAAAGCTTGTTCCTCCTTCACAGAAAGGCAGTGGTTCTACCCCTATCTTTTTTTTTTCAGATGGGAATGCAGTCATCAGTCCCATCTTTGACCTTAGTGATGTTAACAAAAGCATCCACCCACCCACAATATCTTTTTTCATTTTTATACATGAGTTCAGAGTTTCACTTCAACAGTGACAATCATCTGGTACACCAAATTACAAGCAGAGAGTCTTAAGGAATTTGTGAATCTATTGTAGCAGGGATTCTTGGTGGTGTAGCAGGTTATGATGGGATGCCATTTTGGTATATCAGTGGGTTCCTCAAAGGATGTTCTTTTGGTAAGCTTAACATTCTGTATGAGGCGTTACCTTTTAGTTTGTCCTCTGCATCTAGAGTGGTTATAAAATTTAAATCAACAGTGGTAGATATCTTGCAGGAGAATAAACTTCCTGTGTTCCCCTACCTGTTTGACTAGCTTCTGGTGGTCCTGCACTTTCAATGAGATTCTCTGGCTTGGTTGCATTAGTAATTGTAGGGCATATGAGGTCTCCATAAGCTGGGAGAAAGCCTTGGTGGTCCTAATCCAAGGATTCCCTTTCCTGGAGCAGGATTGGTAACTCATTACATTAAATTACAGTAACTTGATAGCAGAAAGAGACAATAATCATATTTAGTCTTCCCTTTTACGTACATTAACATTGTACCTCACTAGATTCCTTGGTGCTATTTTTTTCTATCCACTCGAGGGGACAAGATATCATAGCAGCCCAAGAGAGGATGTAATAAATGTCTCAAGCTCTGACATTCCACAGACTCAATGGCGTTATGGCAGCCACTTATTGTATAGTTCTTTCTGCATATCTGAAGATGTAGATGTTGTTCATTTTGGTGTCAGACCTGTGTCATTAGGACCTAGAGTGGTGGATTCTCCCCATCAGTCTGAATATAGGTTCTCTTATCCTGTGGCATAACCTGTTGCAGTTCTGATGATATGCACATTGCTAGCAGGGTAAGAAACCTAAATGAACTCCCTCAGTAGTAACAGAAAGTAGTACATTAGGTCTGGGGACTTCATATAAACAAGTTGGAGCTTCAAGCAATGTTGCTCATCCTAAATGCTCCTGAAGGTGTACTAAGATGAGAGGTTTTTCTTCTTAAGTCAGACATCCCACCTTTGGTGTAGATCAGCAAGCTAGACGACACACAATCTGGGACCTGTTCCAAAGGGTGGTGTAGGCACAGAAGTGGGTCATATACAGGGCCTCACTTTGTCAGCCATTTATATTACTGATAGAAGAAAAGTGATACCAGATGCTCCCATTTGCAGCTCTATTTGTTTCCTGGTGCTGAAAATAAAGGAATCCTCTGTTGTAGTGATGGTCTTCCAGGAGTAAAGCACACTTGAGATCAACTTATTCTCCCCTTGGTAGGATGTCTGAATGTTGTCCTTCCCTGTTCTTCTTAATTTAGTTTTATCTGTTTTGTTTTTTGTTTGCTTGTTTGTTTGCAAACCAGGTAAATGTGTTGATTAAAGTACACTTTTCAATCACAACCCAAATCAAAGGCACAGAATAACATTAGAGTAAAAATTTTTAACAATGATAACATTTTAGTATATTTTACACAGTAATTATTTGTAACAACAAATCATTTTACAGATGTAGTTCTAAATGTACTTAATACCTAACTGTAACAAGTTTAAACAAAATATAATTGCTTACATATGAAGTAATAGACAATCTCCAGGATTTAATAAAATCTGTGTAGGCACAGTATAGGGCCTACACGGAATGTTACCATGTCTGTGTACATGGTTCCCCTTTGGCAGTGCACCATGCATATTAATCATGGTGCATTGCCAAGGCAGAGCCATGGAACATGGTTATTGGATCAATGTAGGGAGTGTAGTGCCAACTGTGTCCATAGATGACACTCCCTGCACTGTCCAGTTGTATAATGTCAATTTTATTTTATTGTTTTTAATTGTTTCTTTTTTTTTTAAAAAAGCATATTTGCGTAATGCAGTGCAGAGCGCAGCAATGCTAAGCAGCGCCGATACAGCTGTCAGACATCTAAAAATAGAAACTGAATGCAATTATTTATTTATTTATTTAAAGGTCATGTTTAAACATAGCTGAGTGGGTTTGCATGGCATGGCACTGTGCTCAGCAGTGCTTATAGGCAGCTCAGCGGTATATGTAAAGGTATAGCTGAATTCCCCATATCCTCATAGCTAAATAGGTAGTGGTATGGCCTCATGAGCAGTAGGTGCAGGGTTTGAATACATGGAAAGGAAAATAAGCGTTTATTTTTGAAATACAAATTATACAAATTATTTTTAAATTCTGGCCCACTGCACTCCACTAAGCTCTGCTAAGACCTGTTAAGCACCATATAAACACAATAATGGCTGAATATTTTTATGTATGTACTGCTCAGCTCAGCTGCGCTGGTTTGCATGCTGCTAAGTGACGTGCTGCATTTTTAAATGTTGCCCAATGGCATGTAAGGGAGGAAAAAAGGCTATATTGTCCAGTTGGTGGAAGTACAGCATAATCTGTTGGAATTCTGTCCCTGAAGGGTGCTATGGCAGGTGTTGGTGAGGGTTCATGCTTTTGGGCACAGTGTTGGGGCATTCTGGAGTCCAGGGTCATGGTCAGACTCCTAGTAAAAAAACATGAGACCGGCTGTTGCAGGGAGGTTAACAGGGCTCAGAGTGCAAGGTGGAGGCCTGGGACTAGCTGGAAAGGGAAACTCACCAGTGCAACTGGTATCCACCACACAGGTGAGCAGTGTTGTTACCACCATGATGACCTGAAAAGACAAAACGGGGATCTCTTGGAACCTAGGTCCAAGAATTTTGGGCAGGGAATGTCCCACATGTATCTAAATATTTTTACCTCTGTTTCACCAATATGTAATCTGAATGTCTGCTAAACTGGTATGCATAATGGTGTGCTTCTCCCCCAACAGCTGCAGAGGAGAGGGCTCACAACCTTGAGGTACATGCTGGGTGCTTGGCCAGGTTGCACTATGAGTGTGGTGAGTATGGATGTATTATGCTAACTGTAGTGAAATAAGCAAGAAAGTGTAAAGCATTACCTGCAATACAGTATGTACAGTAAAGTTTATACTGCAATAAATGTGGACTTAGAGTTGTAGTGCAAAAAGTGAATAATGCCAACTGTAGTGCAATAAAAACTTGAAACAATACCATTACCTGCATTAAAGTATATACAATAAAATCTGTAGTGCAATAACTGTGGAAGTAGAGTTGTATTGCAAGACCTGAATTATGACAAGTGTTGTCCAATAAAAACTTGAAACAGCACCAGAAACTGCATTAAAGTATATACAATAAAGTCTGTAGTGAAATAAGTGTGGAAGTAGAGCTGTCTGTCAAGAAATTAATAATGCCAACTGTTCTGCAATAACACATGAACCAATACCAATAACACCAAGGTAAATTGTGTACATCAGGTTTGTCTTGATTTAACCATTGTAGTACAACTGTATGCATTCAGGCTGTAAGGTTAGTTGTTGCAGTCAAGAATAACACTGTAATAGTGATAGCATGCAAATATAATATCAGCCAACTGTCTTATTTAACACATACAGTACAATTCAAGGCTGATTCTAGGCCAACAGCCCACTCTATGATCTGATATTGTTGGTTGACTTCACAGATATTTCAAACCAATAACAATAAATTGTGTACACCTGCATTCTAAGTATATACTAATGTATAGATTACCTACTATCTCTGTCATGCTTGTATTTCATGCATGTGTATTCTACTGTCACTGCAGTCTAGCATACAACTGTAGAAGTGCTACCAGGTCATATATTGGTTCCATGTGAGCTCTAGGCAAGTATCAGTCAGTCATTAGTTAGCAGTGACTCAGTAGCTGAGTTTATTAAATGTTCTGTCTACAGTACATTTTCACACACAAACCAGGGTTTGAATCCAGTGCTATGTAGCACTAAATATGACAGTATCAGTCACATAATGTTTACAGATTCTCTCTTCACATGACCTACAGGTAAATCGGTGAGTTAGTCCATATTATGAGTAAATAATTTTGTGTTTAGATGTCACAGACTGTTAAAATCATTAGCAAGAATGTGAAAGTACAGCATAACATGAAGGAAATAAATATAATAATAATAATAATAAAATAAAATGAAATAAAGTAAATAACATGTGTAATCTTGGTATGGCTGCATGTCTGGAGTGTCTGTTCAAAGTTGATGTAGCCAATTAATACATTCCATGCAGATGTCCTCTGCAGTCACTGCTATTAGGCTCTATCCCCATGCCTGCCAAGCAAGGCATGATAGTTGTTTAGTTTCTACACTGTACACATACATGTCTCTCAAGTGTCACACTGTCATATAATGTAATTAGTAGTGCATAATCTGTCACAGGATTACCATTGGAATTATTACCTAAATTGCAAAGTATAACTACATCAGCCCACAGTACACCTTGGTAGATATATATGTCCACCTGATGTGCCAGTGTTCTGTGTAGTTGTGTATCCACAGTCGTTACTGCTTGGCCCATACTGTCCCATGTGAATAGTTTGAGAAGTATGTACGTGCTACAGCAGCTATACAGGACTTGTACAGATAGTGAAAAACAGTCCATTAGTACCATTATAGGCTATTTACTTGACAACAGTACTACTATCTACTCTATTGTTCTGTCCTTTCTTTGTCTCCCCACCCCTTATCTTCATTTTTTTGTTACTGTTTTCCATTGGCTATGGTTTACTATTCACATATGTTGGTAAATTACCTGTATTTTGGGCATGTGTATTATTAATGTTATGTATTACAATGGTTACATATTAACATATCTTGTTGAATTACCTATTTTGTTGGGCTTATGCTATAACTTTTACTGGCATGCTGTTAACATACTGGCTGCTCTGTCTTGTATTGTTGTGTTTCACATAATATGCATTGACATGTAATTGTGTTATTTCCACTGTTTTGGCATGCTGTTATTACTATGTTTTGTTCATAACTAACCTATACTTTTTGCTATACCTCCATCACCACAGCACATCAGGGTAGGCCAGTTCCTGGTGAGCCACCTACCCTGCCTCAACTTGTGGTGTCACCAGGTCTTAGCACATCTGGGACCCAGGCCGGTGGTGCACCCTCTGCTGCCCCTGCACCACCTGTAGCATCGGTTAGAACTGCCTCAGGGGACAGGGCCTGGCCTCCCATGGGAGTGGTGGTGGAGGGGCTGCAGTCACCCAACAGGAACTGCTAGTCATGGTGCGCAGGATTGTTTATCAGACCTATGAACATCGCCTGCACCAGATTGAGACCACACTGGTCAACCTGGTGGGGCAGGCTGCCCTGGAATCCAGCCTCCAGCACAGCCAGCTTTGGGGCAGTGAAGGAGCAGTGTTGCCTGCCCATGGGTGGGGATGTCAGTCATACTGCTGCCATCTGGAGGCACATGTGACTCCGATTCCACAGCACTCTCCATGTCCAAGGTGTTTACCCCCCACTTGTCACACACTGACCTTGTCTGTCTGCTATTCCATCGTCTCCTACCCAACTTACCTCCCCACATGTATCTATGTCCTTTCCCCAACATTCCACTCTTTCCTTTAAAAAAAAATGAGAGCCTGTCCCACAAAAAATATCTCCCTATTCTAGCTCTCCATTTCTCACATGTGTCCACTGGACACAACTAATTTGGTCCAATTGGCTTGACAAAACATTTATGTGTCCTCATCCCTCTCTGTGGTGATTGAGAGTCCAAATTTATCTGCAAAACCTGTCAAAATACAAAGCTGTTGCTGTACAAGAAATGGATAGCTATGGTTCTTTCCTACACCAGTCCTGCACATCCCTACCTGCCTCTCACATTGTTTTCCCCCATGCTTGCCACCATTTCACCACTTTCCTGTCACCCCCTTTTCTTTATATTTTTTAGCATGTGTTTGTTTGGATTTGCACAGAGCAGCTCAGCTTAAATGAGCTTAAATGAGGTTTAAAGAGCTTTAATGTCTATTACATTTTAACTGACATATAGAAAATAAACACTTCTGCCAAGTGTCAAACCTGGGCCCTTCTCAGCTATAGCACACTGCATTAATCCATCACACTACACAGGCTTTAGGTTAAATAGGTGTTTCCAGCAACACATACTGCTTGCTACTTACAGACATTATGCATCTAACTGAAATAAAAAAGTAATTTGAAAACTGGGAGTGTACCCTGGACACTGGTGCAATAATAAATGATAATGAAGACATACTCATTGATGTAAGTGAGGGCTGTAATAGCAGGTATATGTGCCCTTTCAGCAGCAACTTGTGGAAAGACACCTGCTAAGGCAGCAATGGCAAAGTACATGTACAACTGGGATGCTGGTGCAGAAATACAACCATATAAAGCCACGCACATACTCATGGATGAAGAAATGTTTCTCACAACCTGTATATGTGCACATATATCGGCAAATACAGATGCTTTTGCAGTGTCTCAGTAGCTCAGTTTGTTAAATGTCTTGCATTTAGTACATTTTGCTACACACAGTCCTGGGTTCGAATCCAGAGTTGTGTCACACTTTAATTACATTATTGTGAAGACAGCAAGTAATGACTGAGTCATGCAATCTTGCTCTCCACAGGTTACTGCTACTTAATTAACTGCTACTCAGTTTTGCAAGATAAAGGCCTGCAGGCAGAGACATAATGCACACACCCATATAGCCTAACTATATGTCGCCTACTACTCTGTTAGTTGCATTGTTGCATAACAGATGTACCTTACACACATACCCCGATTGCACTGTATAGAATACCCTTGCACTGGCTCTGCCATAATGACAGGCCTGGCACAGCTGACACAGTTACATGTACAGCTTGCTTCCCACCAAAGTGTTTACACTCCCCCCATGTGTTGTAGGCTGTGGCAGCAGCTGCAGCCTGTAGCATACACAGCTGCATATAAAGGTAGCTGCTACAAACCTAACATAACTCCCAACCCTCTAGAAAAAGGGATCTGGACACAGCCATATTTAATGGGTGGGCAAAAGCCCACAGATAGGGTCATTAACAGTTTGCCCCTACAAAGATAGTAAGTTGATAGAATAACAGCTATTGCAGTAGCATTCATAGTCTGATGGGTATGCAGTGTGACACACACATGTATTTCTTCCCTTACTGACCTCAGCCACGATTGCCAGTGCACTGCCAGATGACCAGGATGGTATGGGACACTGACCATACATATGAGGCAAACTTGTAAACATACATCATATATCTATACAGTGGATGGTGTTTGTACCCACCCTCTGTGATACTGTAGTCTCCACACCTCAGTAATGTCCATCTCAAAAACTAAGATGAGGCCAAGGCCTACATGAAGGCCTTATATATTGCACTGTGGTGGCATGTCATTGGCTAATGATAGTGCAATATAGCTGTTTTGGCTTCAATTAGCAATTCTGAGTCACAGAGTGGTGCAGAGGCAATCACCTGCTAATAAGCAGTACCTTACAAAGGCAGGCAGCTGGTTATGGAGAACACACATGCAGAGTGCATTATCAAAAGATTACTGGAAGCAAAGGTCAACAAAGGAGTATTGCTGTCCACCAAGTATGTAATAGAATTCTCCATATAACAGGATGCAGATGGGAGGATGGAGGTATGCGGAATAGGGATTATAGCAGTAAGCCTGTTTGAGATCTATGGTGATGACATGTCATTGATACTCTGCTGTCCTACACCTACATGCATGCCTCTCAACTGTCCATGATTTCAATCTCATCTCAGCTCTGTCCCTGTCAATCCCACCTACAGTGATCAGCTGTTGTAGTCAAGCTAGTGGATTACAAGTAGTACATAGTGACAGTAAGGGAGGGTGTACACCCCTGTAATGCCAAATGATGTACTGTAATTCACCTCCTCTCATTCTGTCCATGTCTCACATAATTAGTTCTAACATTGTAAAACTGACCCTGAATGTCCCTGATGTACTCTGGCTAAGTCCCTGTCTGTTGACATTTGCCCCTGTTTGGTTGCAAGCTATGCCTAACATACCTGTCAACCTCCTACAGCAAGAACCCAGGACAAAGCCATACTTAATGGGGTGGCAAAGGCCCAAACTCATGGTACATACCTGAGGAAGTGATACTACTACTGGCATATCATTCTCAATATAGGTGTACTTGGTGTTATGTTTACTTCTATCACATACACTGTCATACTGCATACCTTACAGGTGTATTGTGTTGGCAATGTTAACTGGATGTAGCTGAAGTCCATGTTATAACAGGCCTGACTTGTCTGTGTATGTTGTGAGTTTGTCTGTCGTGCATGGGAGCAGAGATGTGAAGATATGAGACGTGTATTGCAGATGGGGATCCTCATCTGTATGAGTCTGTGTGGATTACCATACATAATAGTGCAGGTAGTAATGTACTGCTGTTGTTTTGCTACTCACAGATGACTGGGGGGGTTGGAGTCTGTCCCCCCTCACAACCTGATGTCAGTGTCTCATCGGATGCTGCTGCTGATGCTGGCCATAGTGAGGCACAGGTGGTGTTGTCGGTGGCTGAATCTGTCCCAGAGGTTAACATCCCTCTTCTGCCCCCATTGTCTCTGCATACAGTCAGTATGTCCACACATACCCAATCCATAGAGCCATAGATATCGAACAGTCATAGGGTGTCAACATTGAACAGGGCAGTGTGACAACTATGGCTTCAGTGAGTGTAGACACTGTCCATAGCCAAAGAGCTGGTGAGGTCCCACACAGGCGGATTGACAGGGATGCTCATAGGAGGACTGCTGTCCATCCACCACCTGTTACAGGTGTTACATTATGGGTCACTCGCTGCATGTTTCAGTCTATCATAGAGGCACAGGCATGTTCTGAATGCAACACCAGATGGATGCTTTGGGTTATGGATGCAGCACAGTCTGACATCTGTGACTGCCTCCACCACTGCTGTAATGGATAGACAGTGGGCTGAGACAGTGGATCTTTGACCTCACAATGTCCATGCTGCAACATGTGGCTGGAGTTGGGCTCGGACACATGGACGAAGGTCAGCAACACCATCTGCTGGGAGTCCATGTGGCCATGCACAGTCACTCTCCTATACTGGCAATACCTACAATGCTACAGAAAAAAGTGTACTCTCCACACCATGACATGGAAGGCCATGAGCACATGATCCTGGGTGACCCAGTGGGTGACACAGCCCTAGCATTTTGCAGTCACACCAGGTACTAACACCGCATCTGGAACCATGGGCATGGTGGTGCCAGTGCTACTCCCGGCAGAGCCAGTTCATGGCCAGAGATGGTGCACTGTCCACTATACCATGTATGGTCCACAGCTGTCCAACATACACACATGTAGGGCTAGCACTGGGTTTGACTGTGTGCATGCACACACTCAAACACCACTGTCACATGCAGGTCACCAACAGACACACATAGCTCCTCTCCATGGCATAACACGCATACCTTCCTGACTCACACAAATGATGTCACCTGTATGGCACAGCCTAGGCCTCTAGCACCCCCACATCACACCCTGTGCATGTGATGATACCTGTACCACATCAGTACCATCTGCGACATTGACAGGAAAATGCAAATATATGTCTGATACACAGGATGACTATATTACTTTACATGTACTTGTGTAGTGCAATATTGTTTTGCCATGGCACTTTTTGTGGGCCACAACAAGTATTGCAATCAGTCACGGGGCCATAAAATGCATACCATTACATGGAGATAGCCCATATGAGCATGTCCCTAGTGACGTAAAGGGATATATTTATACACGCACACACATACAACTTGGATGATGTGAGATTAGAACCCCTACCTAACTAGTATTATACACTACAGCTTACAGTACTTATCGCATGCACCACAGGTTATGTCTGATGTATATGTAGATGCAGGCACAGTACTTGTGGAGTACGCGACGTGGCGTTGTGTTAGACAGCACATGTGGACTGCAGAGTGATATTGCTTGGTACTGTTATTGTATCTAGTGTCTTAGGAGTTCGATACCTGGTAATATCCCTGCTATGCATGCACAATTATCAGTATGGCCATATGTGGCTGTTTGCAGTTTGATAGGCAGACATGTGGCCAAGGACAATTTTGGCTTGTCCAAGTCATGTGTTGAACCATTATACATTACACCACTTGCGTACCTGTGTTTGTCTACAGGGTGACAGTCCACAAGTACAGGGGTCTGTGGGTGAGTGGATTATGTACTGTTGTGGCCTTGGTCTGGTTCCATTAGACAACTGTGTGATGTGTAAGTGCAGATAATCACAGCATTCCGGGGTATGTGGGGACATTCATACATCCCCACACATATCTATATAAATATGTATAACAGGGATGTCTGCTTAACTGTTATGTGTGTCATCATCATCTTCTTTCGGCTGTTCCCATTAGGGGTCGCCACAGCGGATCACCTGTTTCCATTTCTTCCTGTCCTCTGCATCTTGCTCTGCCACTACATCCATAAACCTTATCTTAGGCCTTCCTCTTTTCCTGTTACCTGGTAGCTTCATCCTTAGCATCTTTTTCCCAATATACTCCGCATCCCTTCTCAGCACATGTCCAAACCAACGTAATCTTGCCTCAACTGTTGAGTGTGTACGTTATGCAAATGTGTTATGTAGATATATGTAGAGAGTCTATGTATCATTGTACTTTATATAGCTATATATATATATATATATATATATATATATATAGATATATATATACACACACACACGCACACACACATATATATATATATATATATATATATATATATGCATGTATATATATATATATATATATATATATATATATATGTATATTTATATGTGTGTGTGTGTGTGTGTTTGTGCCACATACTGATAGATACACTACTCAAGTGTGAGGGGGATAGGGAGAGACAGATATGTATATGTAGCTGTTTGTATGTACAGACATATTTCCACATAGCAGGTCTTTGAGCGGAAGAGGCAACAGACTTGGGCTCAAGTTAGCTAAGTGTAGAAGCATGTCCAGTGTGACTGTCAGTACTTACAGGGTACTCCAGGCCAGAGCTACCTGTACTGCAATCTGGGATTATGTGTGCTGCAGGCCATTGGCTGCTACACCTGTTACCACAGTACTGCACTTCCCTGATATTGTCCAAGGCAGTCCACAGCTGTTTGCTGAACTTAATATGTGACCAATACCTCTCAACTGTACAGAGCTTCACAGAATGTCCAAAATGTTGCCTCATATTTTTGGTCCATTTTACAACTGTCAGGTGGCATGTTGCCAGGGCACTTCTATGGTCTAGGCTTGTAGGCTCCAGGGCAATTAGTCTAGTGCACACCTATGAACCTATAACACTGTGTTTTTCTGGCAAATTAGTGGCAAATTGAAGATTGAAGTTAATAAATAATGACAGACATTTGAGTTTCAGACTCCATACACATCAGGAGATTCATGCTAATGCAAGACCTGTTATTCTATTAACATTCTATGTTTGTAAGAGCAATATTTAAAACAAGTCCCTATTTGTGAGCCTTTGTTCCACTTTTATTCATGCCTTTGGTCAGATTTTTGCTTTAAGCAGTTGAGAGGTATGATGTGACTGGGGTACATGATGTAACACCACACACAGGGTGGCAGTCTGCATACCTCTCCCTGTACATGGTTTTGCAGATTGTCCAGCATTTCACCCCATATGTCTGCTCTGTTCGTCATACATTTGTGGTTTTCTGGTAATATACTGTAAAATGCAGTCACTGAATTGTTGTAACTATTGAGACATTTAAGTGATGACCTTTACATCCTGCAGCTAATCTTCCCCTAGCCTACTGAGACACACAGGCTGCCAGACAGAGATGTGTCATTCATCACACAATCAACAGCAAACAAACATACATTTTCACCCCTGCGTTACTTGAGACATAGAGCGTGTGGCCAGGTTCTATGTCACAGCCCAGGAATTGGGTGGTCTGCTCATTTATCTTTCCAAATATACTGCTACAGCAGTTATATGGGTCCACTGATGAGTTGGGGGTGGGGGACGACTAGCCCATGCTCTGCTGGCATACACAGTCGTGCGACTGTCTTGTGACCCCACTTTTTGGCGTCTCTCTTGTATAATGTAGTGGGGTTTCCAGCCATGGGGCCTATTGAATATTATGGGGCACATACTATTGGACAGAGTATCTCTTGTCCCAAGTGGCTGTTAGATCTCTGCAAGTAGCCCAGTAGCCCACTATATTCCCTTGCATACATGTGGCAGGTCCATACATATGCTACCATATTCTAGTACCCCTTACAAGTGGTGATTAGCTGTGTGACTTACCTTGAGAATGCAGCAGTTGACAGACCTGTAGTTCAGGGCTGATTCTGTCTTATGCATGCAGTCCACAGCCAATACACTGTGAGGTACAGGTTGTGTGGGCTGGCTGGCATCATTTTTAGTAATATGTATGTGAGTCGGAGTAAGGTGTCAATCCCTGGCCCCTAGGTTTTCAGTGCATGTGCTATGTACTGTCTCTTGGTCAAGGCCAGGGTATACTGGGCATGCTTATGTTTGCCTACAGGGACAATTTGAGGGTTTTCCTCCTCAGAGTCCCCCTGTGGGTGTGGCTGTGGGGACCCTGGCACTGGGGGGCTGTGTATCCCTCCCCTTTGCTGATACTGCTGCAGCTGTTTTCACAGGATCATATTATGTAGCATGGCACATACTGTTTACTGCAGGGCTCCACCAGATTTATTGAGGCACTTGAACCATGGCTTCAGCAGCCCAAACACACAATCTGTGATGTTCCTAGTTTGTGTGTGCGCCTCATTATGGCGTTCTTCAGTAGGTGTGAGTGTGTGTGCATTTCTGATGGGTGTCATCATCCACAGTTACAGTGCATAGCCAGCACCCCCCAGTAAATGGTCATGTGGGATGTCCCCCCTAGCAAACATCTGGTACAGCTGTGATACATGCCAGATATGGGAGTCGTGATAACTGACAGGGCTGCCAGCACACACATTCATGATAATACCCTTGGCATTGCACTTGACCTGGCACTTGATGGAGTGGTATCCCTTGCGGTTGATGTAGATTCTACCTTCTTCACCAGGTGGTGCCTTGATCTGTACATGAGTGCACTCTATGGCACCCAGTACCTCAGGGTAGTGTGCCACATGGCAAAAGTGTTGCATACTGCTGGCCCTCACCTCAGGGGTGAGGGGAAAATAAATGTGCTCACTGGCATGTGGTAGCATGGCATCCAGGAACTGGTGGAGTACCTTGGATGCTGATGCCTGTGAGACACCCATTATGTCCCCAGTTGGTCTTTGGAATGTACCCATAGCTAGTATCCTAAGAGCTACACATACCTTAGTTTCCACTGGGATGGGTTCCCCTCTGTTGGCTTTGGGTCTGAGGTGAGGTTAGCAGAGCTCATTGAGTTCTTGTAGTATGTCCCTGTCCACCCTGTAGCACTCTACAATCTCCAGCTCATGTAGCCCCTGGAAGGTTACCCTGGGCCTGAACACTCTTCTTCTCAGTCTAGGCCTATGGTCAGGAGCAGCAGCATTGACATCAGCATCTAGCACATACATATGTAGCAGACCTGCAGCAGCCCCTAGCATGTCTTCAGTTAAAAGTCCCAAGTCTGTACTCCAGTGGTGCAGAGTATGGGGGTGATATCAGATTTTAGGGTTTCTGCAACCTTTATAGTGCTCTGCTGTAGGTGCAGCCTTTGTGATTGGCTACCTATGATGCATTTCACCTGCCAAGTACATCATTGAGGACTGTTAATGGCCCTAGTTCAACTGGAACAGGAGTCATTAGTAATTAAGTTCTCATTACCTTTCTCGGCCATTTTTTTTTAACAGCCACCTTGCTCAGCACTGCAGCACGCCACTCAAACACACGCAACGAAGGTAAACAATGCTCAGTAGTCATTGTACACGCCCCCATGAAAGGTCATGCTCAGCACAGCGGAGCACCATGCAAACATGCTCAAACCCACTGAAACATGCACCCCAAAGGTAAACAAAGCTTAGCACCCAATGTGCACACCCCCTTGCTGAGCATAGTGGCGTGCCACGCAAACAAGTGCTGCTGTGCTTCAGTGAGCTTAAAAGGATGTGGACGCACCACTTTTGATGTCAACTATCTCTTATGTGGACACAAACATGGTTCTCTGCCTACACAAATGTGATCTGCGGATATGGATGCCCATTTGTGCTATTCAGTAACCCCAGCTCATTTGCATAGAGATCCATGCACACAACCTGGGAACTACACTGTTCCAGGCCCTCCTTCGTTAGCACCCACAGCAGTCTACCATTGTACATACGCTACATAGAGTCCTATAATGCATTACTGTTGCATACTTTTTCATTTTTACAATTTTTAAATCATTTTTTTTTTTAACAGAATGTTTGCGCACTGTGACATGCCATGCAAACATAATCTGATTATTTAAAAAAAATTATTTTAAATTATTTTCCATTAGGTTTCGGACACACAGTGGATAGATTTGCACATATCTGTGTCTGCTATGCTATTTCTGTCCTTCTTAATGCACTTTTACAGCCCCTGTTCTTTGTTTAACATCCTGTACATGGACTTTTTCCGTGTATATTTCGGACACCAACACGGGGTTTGCAGGACTGATTATCTGCTTGCTGGATCACTCTACCACCCTCATTTACATGCAATTCACCTATTTGCATCCCACAGACACTTCTGTGTTGACTCACACGTGCACGCCCCTCAGCTCTGTTTCCTGGATCACAAACCTGCTTACTTTCATGTAAGCAGTATGCCACTATGCCTACATGGAAAATAAGTCCATGTAGGCTTTATTAAATCCCCCCAATATGTTTTCAGATTGCAGTGAAGTTTTTAAGTTAACAAAATATCCATTCAGAAATAGAACTTGTTGTACTATTAGTATCAGTGGCTCAAGAGATAGTACTCTTTCCCTTGCTGGTGGAAAATCAGAAGATTCTGAGATCTAGTCCCATGCCATCATTTGGGTTCATTTTCCAGTACAGCATAAGGTGATGCTGCCTGCCTGTGTGTGCTCTCCTTTGAATGAGACATTAAACCAAGCCCTATCTGCCTCAGTTGGTATTAGCTAGAAAATCCAATGATACCTACTAAAAAGAGTGGAGGAATATTTCCCAGTGTCCTGACCAAACTTCCTCTACTCAGTAATGGATATCATATCAAGTCTCCCCTAAAAAGAGGCTGATAGCCTGGTGGCGCTAATCTCATCAGCAAAGTGTAAATTAGAATGATACTTAATAGGACATGTAATTCATTAAGTCCAGCAAAATAATCCTTTGGCACTGTTCAGTCTATATCCCTGTAGCAGTAACTTTCACAGTACTCACTTAAATGTAGCTACAGTTTATATCAGAAGGCTGCATACTTTTGCACATTTCTGATCTCCCATGGAAGCATGTTTTAGTTTGCAGAGGAATTTTATTAATGACTACTTCACCTATTGCTTATACAAAAGCTGGTCTTTTTAGTGACAAAGCACCCTGGTACTGAGAATGCAGAGAACAATGGTATGAGTTAATGGCAGAGACATTAAGGTGCAAATGTTTAAAACTGAGACAGGCTAGAAGCATAGCTGCTGCTGTGGCCATAATTGGTAGCATGTTGACCTTCATACTGTGAAACAGAGCTGTTCCCTTGAATCTCAAAGTTGATAGGGAATGTGTTCCCTACTGGTAGAGGACTCCTGTTTAGATTTCAGTGATTTTATTTTTATTGTGTGCATTGATTTGTTTTATTTATTCTTTTTTTTTTTTTTTCAAAATTCAGAGGTAAAAAAAAATGTCTGTAGTGGCAACAAAGGGTGTGGCTTTAGGCTCTAAGATCCCTGACAGTGCAGGAAACCATCCAAGTGCAACTCAGAAAAGACCCCCCCCCCACGTGCACACTTAGTGGAATGATAACTGTCTCTAGGTTTGGCATCTTATATGCATTGACTGATCCTGTCATACCTAAAGTGGGAGATATGCAGGTGACTGAATGCACCATGTAGTATCTCATTTGCCATATGAACTCTATTATGTAGAATACTTTCGGTAAAGTATTCTGTGCCACCTCAGTCTGATAATTTCAGATGAATCATGAGTTATCCTAGGCATCTGTATGACATGGGTCTCAGTTATCCTGTAGTCATAAGGTATGCCTTTTGGCACAGAGCCATAGTTAGGTTATTTGGTGCCTTGCTCTGTCCCCCAACTAATGTTCAACTTCCCCATCAACCTAATGTTGTGGACAAAAAAAAAAGATTTCCTGAACTCGAAGATAAAAAGAAAAGGTCTTCCTAATTTCTAAAGTGTAGTAAGGAGCTTATACAAGCTCTGTGCAATACAGTTCAGCTACTAAAAAATTAATTTCTTCACTTCAGCAGCCAATATCAGCCAATAAGATGCACAAGTCTTGCTATTGTCATGTAACAGGTATAAGTTTAAATACTGTGAATAAAGTAAACAGGTTATACAGGAGGTAACCAAGAGAATCATTTATTTTATAAAGAACTAGTATGGCAAATTAAATTGAATGCTGTGATGTCACCAGGTTTCAACAAGACCATTGGGACTGATCCAGTGTAAACAATTCATCAGATGATACAACATGGTTTTGGTCTGTGATACATCACCATGTAAAATTCTGCAAGGTAACTGCTGGCCAGAAAAGTTGGGATACAGTGTTATTGTAGGAAAGTAAACTAATAGCTTATGGGTCAATAATTATGACTGATACATAGAAGCGTTGCTAGCCATAGTTTGGGCTGTCAAGATTCCATGAATATATCTATTGTACAAAAGTTATTGTAGAATCAGACCATAAACCATTTCATAGTTTATTCAAAACATCTTTACATAACACATCTCTGAGACTTCAAAAGATGTCAATGTCTTTGGAAAAATATAATCTACAAGTTTAGTATAGATTGGGCAAATGAATGCACATAAGTTATACTCTAAATGGAACACTTCTGCGTGAGTGTAAGGAAAATGTATTTAAGAAACATCAAGAAGTCCTATGAGTTGTTTTTCAGTTAGCTATGCCTGCTGAGAAGTTAGTAGACCCTAAAGCATATACAAGGGAATACTTTGAATTACAGTTACAGCATGACATAATTAGGAACATGACATCTAGACATATGTAATTTCAATGAGTTCCATTCCCAGAAAACAGTTCCACTGAAAACCATTTTCAGCAAACCACAAACCTATCTTGACCCTTTCTCACTATTTTGTGACTATGGATCTGGGATCTGCTTTTTTCAAATGGGGGATGCTGGGAGCTTGTCTTTGCTAAAACTGTTTTTTCAGCAAAAACATTTTGAGGAAATGAGAATCACTGAAATTGCCATCAGCAAGAAGATGTGAATCTATGTAATAATGACAGGATGTCTAGATAACTTTTATTCAAGGCTTATTATTCAAAAGCAGTGCTCATGCCTATTCATTTGTAAGCATCTGTGTTAAGTAAAATCTATAAGTCACAAGTAGGCATGGGCAGAAATAAAGGGATTGTGAAATTCTTTTTTGGCCTTAATTGTCTAAACAGACAGCGCAAATTGTTTAGAAATGTGAAGCCTAGCATATTCAGAAATAAAAATAAGAATGAGGAGTTGAATGATATATATTCCAAGTCAAAGACAAACTAAACTTTATTGTTATTTAGACCCATACCTTACTGCAGGCCAAACAACATTTTGTTGCTTCAAGCTATATGTGCAGACAATACATATAAATATGACAGATATAAATAAAAAAAACACCTGTAACATTTGACAAGACACTCAGACATAATTACATTTTGTATCTCTAGCTATTAGCAGCACTTAGTATTGCACAGGTAGCTATATTGCACAGCTGAGATTTGAGCCTTATGAGACTAGAGCACTTTCAGTTGTACAGAATGTAACTTGTTCTTTTAGTTATTGCTCAAAAAGTAAGAAGCTTTCATTGAGCTATTGCACAGGTGAGAAGAACCTAACAGTGAGTTCATCGCACTTTGAAGAAAGAGATTCCCTTCAGACTGTGTGGCCTCTGGCTAGGTGACCTGTTGGCTTGCACTGCTACTCAAGTTTAGTAGTCTGATAGCCTGAGGAAAGAAGCTATTTCTGAATCTAGTAATTTTGCAACATATACTTCTGTAGCACTTGCCCGAAGTCAAGCAAAAGAACAGTCCCTGAGCCGGGTGAGTTTGGTCTCTGGCAATCTTTGTAGCTCTGTCAAGACACTGTGCAGAGTGCAGATCTTTATAGATGGAAGCATGGATCTGGTGATCCTCTCTGCCATCCTCACCAACCTTTGGAGAGCCTTACAATATGTAGCCTTGCAGTTCCCATACCATACTGTGATTGTGATATTGCTTGTCAAGATGCTTTTAATGGTGCCTCTGTGGAAGGACCAAAGATGAAAAGTTTGCTCTCTTCAACCTGTGTATATATTCCACATATACACTGGATAAAGTTGGGAGTTGAGTTGTTTCACTATAAAGATGTTCATTACCCCTTATCTGTAGACTACTCAATATTTCCAGAAGTTGTGCAACTATTTGAAAGTCCAAGTCAGAGTGTCGTTTTAGTGTTGAACTCTATCCTTGCTAAATATGTAATTCCTGATAAAGTGATACCAGATAATGTTCCTCAGTTTGTTAGCTATGACTTTTGTAACTTTGTGAAACAGTGGGGATTCTTGTCCTCAGAACAATGGGCACGTGGAACATATTATCCAGACAATCAAAAATCTCATCAGAAAATAAGACATTCTGGACTCTTCCGACTATAACACATCACAGAGAGGAAAGTCCACAGGAAAGAAAACCAATAACTACTGTTTGGAATCTACTGCTCGGAAGTCCATGCAAAAGTAGATGGCCTGTGGCTTACCAAGTTTGCTGATGATTGCAAACTGGGTGCAATCATAGAGTCCCCAAATCATGTTAACATATTACAAAAGGGGCTAACACAAATGATTGATGCCAATGCCACAGACTAAAACTAAATGCAAAAAAGTGCATTATTATCCCCTTTGGCAAAGAGGAAGTCCCTGCAAATTGGAATATTGACAGCATTCCCAAACTCAAACCCAGTGGTGCAATATTTGGGAACACAAGTTGACAGCAATCTAAACTTCGATCACCATGTGTCCACAGTGGTAAGGAAAGCTTTCTATGTTGTGCATCTCATAAGTAGGGGCATCACATCCAAGACTAAGGATGGTATAACTCCTCTGTACTCAACCCTCATCAGACCACTAATAGAGTACAACACTTCCTTTTGCATGTACCTCAGCAGACACCTGCAGCAGCTGGAGAGACCACAGAGGTTTCTCATGAAGAAAATTCAGGGCCTCAAGGACTTCCAAGATGGCTGCACATTGAGTAACAGCTTAAGTATGACTCTTCCAGTGTGAAAACAGAAACTGAACACAGAAAGCTAGTGGACCTGGATTTTCGAGTAAATTTCAGCAACTAACTAGTAAGTGCACTATCTGGATGCCAAGAAAAAAAGAAATACAGAGGAACTGAAGAAAAATCAGCTACAAAAGTTGATGAAAAAACACTGACTGGGAAAAGTATTGTATCTGTTCAGCAAAAAAGAAGTACAATCTCCAGACATGACTTCCAATAACCTTAAGGAAAGTATAAAGCAATTGCATACAAACCTGACTAAATTAAATGAAACACTGATGGAATATATCAACTCAAACAATAAAATGCTGGAAAAAATGGAAGAAGCTTTAAACAGATACTCACATGAGATGATAAAACTGCAAAAGTCAGAGACTGAAATGAAGAAAAGGCTGGCTGAATATGAAACTGCACAAGAACAACAGGAACTGTTAAATGAAAGGGCAAATTGAGTGTACACTCCAAACCTGGCTATGAGAAAACAACCTAGATCTTTAATAGTAAAAATGCAATCTTACCAACAAAAGGAGTTGATTCTGACAAAACTGTGGCAGAAGGACAAAGTACTAAAAGTGGGAGACAGCAGAGTATTTGTGGAGAATGACTACAGATTGTACACCAGACAGAAGAGGAATACATTTATTCCATTATACAGGGAATGTTGAGAAGCAGGCATGAAATTCAAACTACTGTACCTGGCTATCTTCAAAATATTTTTCCCTTGAGAAACAAAAATATGATTTGATGAGGTATGTGCTAAGGAAGAAATACAAAAGTTTGTCCAACAAAAAGTGAGCTGTGAAACAGAAGGAGATTATGCTTCTTGTTCTTATAATAAAGACCACAGAGAGATTATGTAAATGAAACCTTAACCAGTGTTTCAATGGAAAATGCTTGAGAGAGGGAAAAAGGCACAGGAATTGACTGGAAGAAACAAAATGAAGCAGAGACAGGGTTTTAAGAAATGGAGATGAACAGGAATAGAACAAAAAATCTGGAAATATTGGTCTTTCTTGGACTTTGTTAAACTTGTAGGGGACTCTAAAGCATATGTCCTATTTTGTGGCATTAACATTTGGAGACTAAAATTGGTAACTTGGAAAGTGACAAATGTGGAAATACAAAGCAATAATTATATTTGTGAAACAAGACAGAACAATAAAATCTGGAAATATTGGACTTGTTTGTACTTTGTTAAACTTGTAGGGGACTCTAAAGCATATATCCTACTTCATGTTATTAATGTTCTTAAAAATACTCATGAGAGGGGAACAAGAGGGAGAAAGTTAACTGTAAGTAAAGCTTTTTCTTAACAGTGTTACTTAAGTGGTGCATAATTTTCTCTGCATGTTATAAAGTATTTTTTTAGTTATTTTTAAGTGTAACAAGGATACTAATGTAAATAGGTGCTTTTATTTATTCTTTGTTTTTCCTTCCCTTCTTCTCTCTTTCTCCTTCAGTTTTAAGAAATGTGGGCACTGAAATGTAAACATAAAAGGATCTGGTTAAAAGAGCATGACAAAAGAAAAATTGGTGTGCTTTTTCTGATTCTTGCATAGGGGAATGACTGAGTTAAGGCCATTAGCTTTATATAGTAATTAGTTTTAACAGAGAGCAAGCAAATGAAAAAAAGAATATTGAATACTATAAGGTCTTTTTTGTAGTAAACAGTCCTGTATCTGGTTTCATGTCATTAGCAGACAATCTATTAAAGAGAAATGGCTTGGAAAAAGTGTTTTCTGAAAGTATTCAAGTGTTTTCTCAGCTGGGAGAGCTATAAAGATATGGTAAAACCAGACAGCAATTAAAAGAAACACAGGCTATACCATGTGTCTTAGCATGGATAATTTTTTTTTCTGTTTAGTTTGTCTGTGTGTGTGGCTGTCAGTATGGAACTTTTGTTCCTATTAGGGGCGTTTGAAGATGTACATAATTTTGTGTGTTATTATTAAGTTATTAGGTTTTGGGGGTATTGAGTATGTGTGTGTGTGTGTGTGTGTGTGTGTGTGTGTGTGTGTGTGTGTGTGTGTGTGTGTGTGTGTGTGTGTGTGTGTGTATGTGTGTGAGAGTGTATTTTTATTTGAGGGTTTTCAATAAAATAAAAAGTTCTACAAGATGTGACATAGGCTCAAATGGAGATGGCAAGAAACAATTGTATGAAAGATTAACCTGCCAAACAGTCCATGCATGTAACACAAAAGCTGGAACTAGACATTTAACAAAAAAATCTGTTATACATAAAAGGTGGGAATAATAATCCCTCAAGAATATGATTCTTTCTATAATGTCTTTAAATGTTAATGGTCTCACAGATAAATACAAAAAAGAAACAGTAGTGAACTATAGTAAAAATGTAGAGTGCAAATAGCTACACTACAGCAGACACAGATGAAAAGAACTGAACATAGAAATTTGATAAAGGTTTTCAGGATGGTTATTCATCAAAATACCTGGGGCAAAGGAAAGAGAGGAGTACTTATATTAATTGCAAGAGGAGCTCCAATAGTAATAGAAAAAGGGAAAAAGATAATAATGGTACATTTGTAGTACTAAGAGGCTACTGGGAAGAGAGGAGGATTACACTGACATTTACTTATATTCCACCGAAAATCACTATAAAGGAGCTAAAGAAAAATTTGAGAGAAATAATCAGCTTTCAGCAGGGAATATTACTTGTAGGTGGGGAATGGAATTGGATTTGCAACAGTGAAGATGTGTCTGGGGGGCAGAAAGGCAAATATAACAAAGGAGGGCAGATTTTTAAAGAAATTTATGAAAATATTTGACATAGAAGATGGGAATTCAATACTAGGAATTCAAAGTGAATTTACATATTATTCACCAAGATACAAAAACTGGGCTTGTCTAGACAGAATTTACATTTCACAGGAACATGTGCATTTCATTGAAGGTCTTGACATGTACCCAATAACTATTTCAGATAATGCACCAGTAATAACTAAAATAAAAACATAAGGTAATGAAATAAAAATGAGACTCTGGAAGTTTCCCACCTATCTGTTGAAGAGAGGAATTTAAGGAATGGGTACTGGAAATTATTCAGGAGCTATTAGAGAAGATAGAAACGTCTTCTGAAAATATAGATAGGGAGTGAGATAAAATTAAAGTGGAATTTAAAAATAGGACGGATATAAAAGAAAGGGAGATATTTTTAAGAAGTAACAAGAATTATTTAGAGGGACTGACAAATACTAAAGTATTGCAAAACGGGGAGAATCTCACAGAACAAAAAGAGGAGCAACTACAGAATGCTAAACAGAAAATAAGAGATTACCTCAATTATATGCATGAGTTTAGAAAGATTGCTGTTAAGCAACTTTTTTTTTGATAACTCTAGAGCACAAAAACTTTTAGCACAATGACTCAGGCAACAGAAAGTAGAAAGGGCTGTCACCAAGCTTAGGGAGCCTATAACAAGGAAGATAACAACAGATCCCGTAGAAGTATTGGAAATATTTTTGAAATTCTATAAAAGTCTGTATAAAGCAGAAAAATATGGAAACCAAGAAAAAGTACAAATGGAAATGTTTATGGAAGAATTAAATATGGCAAGGCTAGCAGGAAAAGAGGTTTAATTGCTAGCAGTTAGGATAGGAGGAGATGAGATAAAATGGTGATGTATAACCAATCTACAGGAAAATCTCCAGGAATAGATGATATTACTGTGGAAGTTGGAAGCAAGGAGGGGAAAATGATAAAGATCTGGAAGGTTTTGTTTAATAGTGTTTTAAGGGGAGGAGAAGTACAACATCCTGGAAGGAAGTGGCAGTAGCTGTAATATCTAATGAGGGTAAAGATCCATCAGATCCAGCTTCTTTCGGGCCCATTTCAATATTAAATCATGATTATAAAGTGTTTAATGTCTACAATGGCTACAAGAATGGCAGAAGTGATGCTAAAATTGATAGATATGGATCAATGTGGTTTTGTGGAATGGAGGCAAACATATGACAACATAAATAGAACAGTGATGATGCAGAGGGAAGCAGAATGTAAAAAAAATACCACTGTTGGTGGTGGGTCATGATGCGGAGAAGCCATTTAGCAGAGTGGACTGGGATTTTGTGAGTGGAGCAGTGGAGGCAATTACATTCCCTGATAGGATTGTGGTGTTAATTGGGAGGATATATGAAGAATCAGAGGCAAAAATTAAAGTGGGTGGGATCCTTTCTGATAATCTCTGCTTGAGCAGGGGAACCAGGCAGGGGTGTCCTCTCTCCCCTTTAGAAATTCAAGGATATAATTGGTATGGTAGTCAAGAAAACCTGGCTCTGTTTGCAGATGACATTATTTTATACCTGACAAAACCAGAAAAGGACATTATAGTGCTGTGGAACATATTGACACATTTTCAATGCAGAGGAGGAACAAGGTTTAAAACAAGGCAGGATTTGAATGAGCTATGTAATGTTTGACTAACAATGACAGGATATGTTAAAAGTGATGTATAATGTTTGCAGCTACAGTTGTGTTGGCATGGTTTGGAATGTATAATGTTTACAACTGAGATTGTGTTGCTATGGTTTATTTTAATTTATATAAGTGTCGTCTTCTTCGTCTTCTTTTCCTGGTTAGGGGTCACCACAGTGGATCACCTGTCCGCTCATGATTGGGAGTGGAGTTTTGTACGGTGTCGAGTTGCCAGCCCGACGCCCAACCTTCCACAGAAGGCACACACACATGCATGCACTCACGCCTAGGACCAATTTAGAGTGCCCAATCCACCTACAGCATGTCTTTGGGATGTGGGAGGAAACCAGAGCACTCAGAGGAAACCCACGCGACCACAGGGAGGACATGCAGACTCCGCACAGAAGGCAACCCAGCCGAGGATCGGCTATGCTGACGAGGTCATAACAAGGCCGAAATATGCATACCCATAGCTATTGGGGTTTGGCTTTATTTGCCTGAAATTGTCCATTAAAATGACTTTAAATGTAAAAGTCATGGGCAATCAGAATCACCATATAGCTGAAACACCTGATGCTCATAAGGATCATTTGCATATATCCCATGAGCATTCTGTTACAGAAGGTTTGGGAGGTCACTCATTGGAATTTCTAGCTTGGCTGGAGTTTTCATTTAGTTTTTTCTAAGTGTAATAAATGTAATTTATATAAATGTAACATGGTCTATGTCATACAGGATAATTTAATAAAGATGTTTCTTGTTTAAGAAAGAAAATTCAGGGCCTCCAAAACTTGACTTACATGGAAACACTGAAAGCTCTGTCGCTATACTCTGTATCCCACAGGCTGCTGACAGGTGACTTGTGCCTGGTCTACAGAGCAGTCTCTGATTTTGCCCTCATGGAAATGCTGCACATCTACAAATCAAATGGGACAACAGTCACTTGCTCCAGGGATCTCAACCTAGCCTGTGACATTAACAGGACACTCTAGAGAGACAGATATATCTAAAAGAGATTGCCACTCTGGAATAAACTCCTAATTCATGTGAAGTAAAGCTCCTCAGTGACCCTATTCAAGTGCAACCTAGACAATTGGTGGGAGACTATAAATTCATCCTGGGGGGGGGGGGGTGGAACCTATATCCCTCATGGACAGAGGAAGTTGATACTGATCATGGACTTGCTCTCCAAATAATGATCATCTAACCAAGGTCAGTTAAGGAACACTGGTATAACATGGCTAGGGTTGTAAAGGCCCTAGGGCGACTAGCCTAGTAACCTCCTATGAACCTACAAAAACACAAGTATTGTGCACAACAGGCTCAGAAAGTGAGAAAAAAAAACAAACAAGAGGTAAAGTTCTATACAAAAACTCTTCAGACTATTAATTGTCAATTCTCAAGTACAGAAATATTTTACTAGTACTAGTCTGCAGATCCTTCTTCAGAACTGCTGTTAATGTACAAAAATCTTACATCTGAACTACCTACTTAATTTATCTTGCTAGTGTCTGATAGTAAACAGACTGCTTTTGCAGGAAAGGCAACACATATAGAAGTTGTTCCAAGAACTGCTTTTGCAGGAAAGGCAACACATATAGAAGTTGTTCCAAGACCATTCTTCTAAAAATCTTTCAATTTTAGTGAAAGGAGAAGAATTAAGAATGACTCTTGATACTGGCATTTCACAGAAAAGTTTGGTGTTTGGAACTGAGAAGAGCCTTTGCAACTGAATTTGTAGAACATTCTAAACTGTATTTGGTTCAAGATCCTGATATGTAAATGTACAGAAGCAATAATAACTACTTCACAAAGCTATCAGATTCAGTTGAATCAAGACACAAGGAAATTATTACATGCACAACAGTTTATGAACTCATCACTTCAGAGTGAAAATATCTTGACTGATGATAATTCAGCTCAGCTATAAGATTATTAATATCAAAACCACATCAGATGTACTGTATATATATATATATATATATATATATATATATATATATATATATATATATATATATATATATATATATGTGTGTGTGTGTGTGTGTATATATAAAAATATATATGTATATATGGGTCTACTTTGATTCACTGAAAACTCATTTCACTGAATTTCAAAATACTCACACCAAATCACTGAAAGTTCAAATCAATGAAAATTCATTTTGCTGACTCACATTTCACTGAATGTAAGTACTATTGGGCAAATAAAATGTATATGCCCTTTTCCCCACTGTAGTGCGATCCTGGAGTTAGTATATATAGTTGGGGGGTGTGGGGTGCGTACCCCACCACCTACTTAGCTTTTATATTTATGAATCTCATTTCACTGAAAGTTAACAATATAAAACCAAAAGTAGGATGGGGGGGCTACACTCCCACCCCCCCGTAACTATATATGCTAACTCCAGGATCACACTGCAGTGGGAAAAGGGCACATGCATTTTATTTGCCCAACAGTACTTACATTCAGTGAAATGTGATTCAGTGAAATTAGTTTTCAGTGATTTGAGCTTTCAGCGATTTTCTGAGGGTGAAATGAAATTCAGTGAAATGAGTTTACTATGACAATTTCAGTACTTTTTACAATCACTTTCTGAAAACACCTTCAGTTTTCCATGTCAAAAAATTTAAAATGATTTCCTGCCCCATCTCCTTTGGTGGAATTGTTATACACTCTACTGTACTAGTACTATCAGGTTAACCATTGGCAGAAGAGATGATTTTATTGCATAGCTGCGGTGGTGCATCGGTTAGCATTGTCGCCTCACAGCAATAGGTTCTCCCATTCGATTCTCGGTTGCAGCACCTTCTGTGTGGAGTCTGCATGTCCTCCCCTCAGTCGAGTGACATTAAAGACATGCAGGTAGGTGCGTGCGTGAATGGGTGTGCCTTCCTTGAAGGTTAGGCATCGGGCTGGCAACTTGGCACCGTAAAAATCCACTGCCAATCATTAGCGGACCAAAGTTCCGCTATGGCTACCCCTAACCGGGAAAAGCTGAAAGACTGTTACTATTTATTCCAATGTTTCACTCTTTGATTTTATTCCGAAGGAGTTCTTGTCACTGAATAAAGAACAACACCGCTAAATAATCGTGTCCAGCTGTTTTCTTTCAGCAGGCGGGGAAGTTTTGCATTTATTTGTTTGATTTCTTCCATTTACTTCCACAGATTGGTAAAGTACTGTATATATATATATATATATATATATATATATATATATATATATATATACACAATTATATATATATATATAGATAGATATATATATACATACACACACACACACATATACATACATACATATGTGTGTGTGTGTGTGTGTGTATATATATATATATATATATATATATATATATATATATATACACACATATATACACACACACACATATACACACACACACACACATATATATATATATATATATATATATATATATATATATATGTGCAGAATATCCGGACTTTTGACTCATGTTTTTGATAAGTTCCTCATAAAAGTTGTGGTTTTCTTGCAGATCACCAAGGATTTACGTCATTAAATAATGACAGAGATTTGTGTTTCAGAATTCATATCCTTCCAAAAAATGTATGCTAATGCACTAGCTGTTATTGTAGCAAATTTGACCCTGATCTTGGGTCTTTGCCCCCCCATTATTTTGGTTGTGACCGGAATTTTTGCACTAAGATTTTGAAAGGTATGTGTTCAGACTGAAAGCAAAAAGAAAAACTAAAAGTGAATGGAAGCTGCTATTCCCACTCCCAAAGTCTTATTAAACTAATAATAATGTGTGTGTGTGTGTATGATATATATATATATATATATATATATATATATATGTATATGTGTGTGCGTGTATATACATATATATATATACACACACACAACACACGGTCACCTATCTATATAGGAAATTAAATAGTACAAACAAGCTGGGCAAGACACTTTTGCATCTTGCATGTAATATTGATGGTATGTTCTTCTGTCGGCTTTTCCTTTCAGAGTTCAGACAAATCTTGGCGCAAAGGTTTGAATGCGCCAACGTACTGTTCCCTAGCGACAACTATCAACAACCAGCAGGAAGTTCAGTTTGGGAAACTCTGAGAAACTGATTTCAGAAATAAAGGTAAGATTTTGTTAAAGTGTCGTGAAAGCCAAAGTAGTTATGCAGAGACAGGCTAATAAGTAGCGGAAAAGCTGATGCTTCCCAACAGAAGTAATTTCGCTTCATACCGCTTGATTAGCGTTCATTTTGTTTTCCACGATCTGATAGTAAGGGAATACTGCCGTTTTTCACTAGTCATAGAGAAAAAATAAATAAAAGACACACACAACACGCCTCTGTGAAAATACTCACTCTACAGTACAGATAGATAAATGTTACTTTTTTTTTGCAATGTTGTTATCTTGCCCAGTTGTGCTAGCCGACTCTCTCTTCAAGAGGGGAATTGTATATACGTACTCCTTTAGCTGTTGTTACTGTTTATTGCCTGCAGTCGTAAGATGTAATTCATGGAAGTATAGTTGGGGGTGAGGATGTTACTGCAGGCAGTGGCCTATCTTCATACCGGTATCAACTGCTTTACTCAAGAATTCTGGACAAACCCGAAAATAATGGAAGGGCAAACAAAATCAGAAACATCAGCTTAATATTACTGTAGTTCGCTGAAAAAGTTAATAGAAGCCAGAGCAAAGGGTTTGGCATCACTATTCAATAAGAGCAATAAAACATTACTGTCTTCACATATTAACTGGCTGTAATCATCAGTGCCTCACCAGAAAATCAAAAAAAATGATGGGGGGTAAGGAGAAAAATTATGAGGCAAAATCAGGGATGTTCTACAAAAATATAAATAGCTGAGATGTATGCTTTCTTCAGAATGTACTTTTATTAAAGTGCATTTTTAAATAAAACATATTTATTGTTTGGAAATGCTGTCAGACATTGTTCTTCTTTCGGCTTTTCCCGGTTAGGGGTCGCCACAGCGGAACTACAGTCTGCTAATGATTGGCAGTAGATTTTTTTACGGGTGTCGAGGTGCCAGCTCGATGCCCAACCTTCAGCGAAGGCACGGCCATTCTATTCATGTCTTTCGAACGCCACTCAACCGCAGGGAGGACATGCAGACTCCACACAGAAGGCGCAGTTGGAAAATGCATATTAAAATAATATCTCTAATAACTAAATTAGAAATTTTGGGGAATGGTACAAAAATTAAAGAGCCACTGATTGACTGTCTTTGTCCATGATTATTTTCGGTTTTATCCTTAATTCATTATGTATGAGGTTGAAAACTGTGGTGGCTTATGATATTAAAATGTGCAGAAATATAGGGACTGCATTTTCATCAGCCAGCATATATGACAGAATAGAAATTAAGGCTACTGTTATGAGTGGCCAATGACTGTCATCTCTTTCATTCCCCATTTACCTATTTTGAAGCTTGAACAGTCTTTTAATCTTAGAAAATGTACTTGGTCATCCAAAGGAAGATGCACTTGTGTAGGGGATTAGGGTGTCTTACTTTGCTGCAGAAGTCACCAAGAAAGCAGACTAATGAACAGTCACTGCACCTCCCCCCTCAGATGGAATTGGCAACTGTGCCAAGTTCTGCACAAATGCTTAAACCAAACCCCTGTATAACTGCATTGACTTGACCGTACCTGATAGGACCAAAACAAGGTCCTCAAGGAAGTACAAAACTATCTGCGGGACAACTGCCATTAAGAGGCTTTACAATTTGAGGAAGAAATTGCTGTCTATAAGTAAGAGGGAGTAAGCCCAAAACTAGAAGCAATCCGTGCTCAGCTTAAACAAGCAAATAAAACTTCTTGTGTAGTCCTCCAGAGCTAACTATGAATCCAGCTTCCTCATCTAAGGACAACCATAAGGCATTCTTTGGTTACAACCCTAACTTAAAAGGAAAGGCCCAGATTTCTGCCCAACTGGTAATTAATGATGCCATGCTGAAGAAACAAAGACCAACTGAAGAAAAACAAGTAAACAGTGACAATACCTCACCAAACCAAAAGGCAAGAAGGCACAAAAAGTTGTTAGATAAAAGAACTTGATAATTTATTTGCAAAAATAATAAAATAAACATGTGAGCGCTTTTGTTTAACAGATGTAAATTTCATCAGACAAATGAATAAAATCAATCTGAAATTTAAATAGTACACTCTACTTTAATTAATGATACCATATATACTGAGCCTGTGGACATTGCTAACCTGTTAGCTGACAGGTTCTGTGAAAACTTCACTTCCCTGTCCCCACCACACTTACCCCATGACATCCCTACCATCTGTCCTCTACCTTGTATCTCTAAAGAGCAGGTAGTGATTGCCCTCTCTAAGGTCAAAACCACAGCATCTATGGGACCTGATAACATCCCATGCTGCATCCTACATAGGCTCAAACAAGAATTAGCAGCACCATTGGGTACTCTCTTCAATCATAGCTTAAGCACCAGGTTCGTTCCAGCGGAATGGAGAAAGGCCACCGTTATTCCCTTGCACAAAGGTGGTGCTTTGACTGACCCTGGGAACCATAGACCTATTAGCCTAACTAGCCTTATCTGCAAGGCCATGGACCGTATCAGCAAAGATATAGGTAATCTCCAAATACTTGATTCTACTCAATTTGGATTTGTCAAACAGAGATTATGTATGTTAAACTTTGTGGACATCTTCGAGACAGTCACCAAGGCCCTTGATGAGGGGAAATCTGTGCATACAGCCTACCTAGAGTTAGCCATGGCTTTTCACACTATCCCCCACTCGGGCATCATTCACAAACTCACCCAGCTAGGTATCAACCCTTATATCATTAGATGGGTCACTAACTTGCTCACAGATAGAACCCATATAGTCAAAATAGGGAATCCACCTCCAACAGCAGATCTGTA
Organism: Protopterus annectens; assembly: GCF_019279795.1. NCBI lineage: Eukaryota > Metazoa > Chordata > Ceratodontiformes > Protopteridae > Protopterus > Protopterus annectens. Next base: position 554,000,482 of record NC_056732.1, read on the forward strand.
ACCAGTGGTGTTCCACAGAGATCAGTCCTGGGAACTCTACTTTTTGGAATCTATTTCTCCAAAGTACAAGCTAAAAGTAAAGGTCTGTGGCTGGCAAAGTTTGCTGATGACTGCAAACTGGGAGCGGTCATAGAATCTCCAAACAATGTCAACATCATACAAGAGGGTCTTACACAAACGATTGGTGCCAAAGTCATGGCCTTAAATTCAATGCAAAAAAATGTGTTAGCATCCCTTTCAGTAAGAGCTATGTTCCTGTTAACTACCACAGCAGTAACAACACCCTATGTACACAGTCAATGATAAGAGACCTGGGCAGACAGGTTGACAACAACCTTGCCTTTGATCGCCATGTCTGCACAGTGGTAAGAAGGGCATTCTATATTGCTCATCTCGTAAGTAAGAGCATTGCCTCCAGAAAAAAAGAAGTTATAACCTCCGTGTACTCTTCCCTCATTAGGCCAATAATTGAGTACAGTGCCTCTTTTGGTATGTACCTTTTCAAGCACCTGCAGCAATTGGAGAGATCACAAGGGTTCCTTACAAGGAAAATTCGAGGTCTTCAGCATCTGTCCTATGAGGATTGTCTGAAACCACTGTCCCTTTATTCTGTTTCATACAGGCTACACAGAGGCAATAACTGCCTTGCATATAAGGCAATTTTTGGGGGTCTATATTAGTTCCCCAAAATGTGATTTCAGCAAACACCAAATCATCGACCCCTATCCGGCAAAAATCGCTTCCACAATTCGCTGAATTTACCAAGGGCAAGTAAATACTTGCCCTGCAGCACAATGGACCAACATCTAAGTAAATTGAACTCACCCAAGTGGGGAGCTGCACCCCCCCCACCTATATATGCCAACTCTGAGATCGCACTACAGTGGAGAAAAGGGCAAAATTGTGTACTTGGCCATCTACTTCTTTGCCCTTGGTAAATTCAGTGAATCACAGAAGCGATTTTCTCTGAATTGAGATTGATGATTAGGTGAAATCACATTTCGGCAAACTAATATAGATCCAATATTTGAACCTGCTTTATTGGAAATGATGCATATCCATATGTCAAATGGTACGTGGATTACTTGCTCTAAAGGCCTTAATCTGGTATGTGACATTAATAGAACCTGCTGGAGGAACAGATTTGTCTCCCAAAGGTTACCACACCTTTGGAACAGACTCCCACTTCCTGTCACCATAGCACCTCATTGGCCCTCTTCAAACGCAATCTGGACAATTGGGTGGGTAACCATAAACTCACCCCAGGGGTTCCCTTGAGTCCCTGTTGGATAGGGGTGATAGGTGCTGACTGTGGAAATAAGGGTAAAACTTGGCTAGGCTTGAAAGGGCCCTACAGTCATTAGCCTAGTAACCTCCTATGATGATAGACACCCACCCACATAAAACAAAGGTCATCCCTGTCCATATTTAAGCACAATGTGGATATATGAATGGGAAACAGAAAATTTATCTTAGGACTGCTCCCATGCATGGGTCCCCTCAAATTATCTATGGTATGATCCCAATTATTCTTATTAGGAGTAATATATCATTATCGACCATGGAATGGGTAAGGCCGATCTCTAACCAAACAGGATAGGTTAATTCAAACCCAAAAAGGGAAACTGGATAGGCTTAAAATTTGTTACCAGCTAAGTTAGTACTTACCTATGAACCTATAATATACTCCAGTAACATGTTAGGGATGTCCACAATAAAGTGGGATATAGTCCACTTGCTGCCTATTTTAGAAATGCTCATGATGGCAGTTTTGAAAGTTGTCTCCTGTTCTTTGACAGATTAATGTAAATATAATAGGTGATAATGCTGTTTAAATGTACTAGAAAAGAAAGGAGCACAAATGCCCATGAAATATAACACATTAAGTCCTAAGGGTCTATATATTTTCTTTAATTAGAAGGCATTGCTATAACTTGATGCGGACTTTAATTAATTAAGTGATTGCTTGCATTTTGTCTAATTGTTTTATTCATGTTTTTATATTGTTATATACAGAGATATTTGTATAATCCTTGAAGGTCTGTTGTGACTGAGGTGCTAGGTATTTATTAACGATTTTATTCTGCTGCATCATCAGTATTATTAAGACTAATAAACAAGTCTGTGGGTTATTTTTAAAAATGAATCTGCACATTTCTTGTACAATGTATAGTTGCAGAACTTCATAGGTGTGTACTAGGCTAATGGCCCTGGACCCTTTACAAGTCTAGCCCATAGAAATGCCCTGGCATCGTGCTGCCCGACGTTAGATCCCAGTGCCTCTATCAAGTAGAGCCACTAGAGTGATCCCTGGGGTGAACTTTCTATTTCCCATCCACTCATCAAGATTTCTCTTGAAGAGGCCCAGCGAGGTGCTCTACTTGACATGTATGGGAAGTCTATTCCAGAGCATGGGCAGTCTCTGGGTTATGAGCCTGTCCCTCCAGCATATTCTGTTGATTGTGGCAATGAGGTTGAAGTCTCTGGACTCTTTGGTGCGGAAGGATTGGGATTTCTTTAGATGTAGCATTTCTAACAGAGCTGGGTCAGACATGGCTTTGTAAGTCAAGCAGAGATCGCCTCTTAGTAGACGATATGAGACAGAGAATAGCTGGAGTTTTTTTGAGTCTGTCCATGTAGGACATGTGTTTAAGGCCTAGGATCCTCTTTGTGAGGTACTTTTGTGGCCTTTCAGTCTGTTGCATGTGTCTAGGGAGGTACATGCCAAATTATACTCAATGACTGGCTTAATGAGGGAATGGTAGAGAGAGATGATGACCTCTTTCTTCCTGGATGCAACACCCTTGGTAATGAGATGTGCCACATAGAAGGACTTTCTGACCACAGAGGCAATGTGGTGGTCGAAGGAGAGGTTGCTGTCAACCTGTGTTCCTAGATCTCTTATAACACCTTCAGTGTTCAGTGGGCTCCCATTGATGTTGTAATTAGCAGGAACTGAGTTTTTCTCAAAGGGGATGACGACACATTTTTTGGCATTAAGCTTAAGGCCATGATTACGACACCAGTCATTGGTCTCAGTGAGGCCTTTCTGTAGGATGTCTACATCACTTGGGGAGATAATAATGGCTCTCAGCTTGCAGTCATCTGCAGACTTGGTCAGCCAGAGTCCCTCCGTTTTGGCCTGGACTTCTGAGAAGTAGATGCCAAACAGGAGAGGACCCAGGACCGATCCCTGTGGGACTCCACTCATGACTGGTCGGCAGTCTGACTTGGAGTCTGCTACTTTCACACTGTGGGTTCTATCTATGAGCCAGTTTGCAACCCACCTAGTGATATAGGGGTTGATGCCTAGTATCAATAATTCTTGAGTGGGGAATGGTATTAAAGGCCTTGGCCAGATCGAGGTTGGGTGTATGAACTGCCTTGCCCTCATCCACAGCTCTGGTGACTGACTTAAAGAAGTCAACCAGGTTGAGCAGGCAATGTTAATTTGTCAATCTCGCCTTCATTCTTGCTGGATGGGTTCGGAGCCGATCCTCGGCTCCCACTCGGCCACTTACTAAAGCTCGACAGTTAATTTTACCGGCTCGAGGCAACCCTATATCCCATGATGCAAGGCGATAACTACCCAGATCTCGTTTGCCGCTTTCGCTTGCGAGGTGCATTTTTACCGGCTCCTGGTAAGTTTTCAAATTTTCAGACTTTTAGTCACTCCCTTTTCTTTAGTCCACTACTGTTATTGTTTAACTCTTAACGGTTAGATTTTAAATCCTATCTCCCGTTATTGCTTCCCCTTTTTTCCAGTTATTTATCCCTTCCCCTAAGTTAGGCCTTAAGCCTCCCCCTTTCCTAATTTTTTGTCAGGGATTCTGTGTGGTGTTTGAGTGTGTTTGTATCCCTGTTTTATTTTTATTTGGATTGGGTGTTTATTGTGTGTGTGCGTGTTTTTGATACTAGTGTTCCCTCGACACAGTTATGTCGAAGGACACAAAGGTCTCAGACTTCAAGAAGTGTGACTCGTGCTGTCAGAAAATGTCTCTGACAGACGGTCACACTTCTTGTGTTTACTGCCTGGGACCTCTGCACCTGCAGGACTCTTGTTCTGTCTGCCACGCCTTCAGCCCAAGAGTCCTGCAGGAGCGCAGAAATAAACTAATACTGAGGGGCTTATTAAAGCCTGAGAGCTCCCCTACTAAGTCTGCTCCGGGGAAGCCCTCGAAACCAGTAAAGTCTTCGGCTCCAAGCCCTAAGCCATTGGCTACTGGTTTGCCTTCTGTGACGAGATCGGCTCCGGCTGGAGCCGATCCTTCTGTGTCACAGCTTACAGTATCGGCTCCACCTGGCACCGATACCGCTAAATCTAGGCACTCCCTGTCGGCTCCGGCTGGAGCCGACGTATCCTCGGCTCCTTCGGCTCCACCCATCTCCAGAAAGAGATCGAGATCCCCTTTGTTGGAGTCTATACATTCGGCTCCGAGATCACCCCTGCTCCCGGAGCGGAGCCATCGGAGCCGGTCTTCTCGGTCGTCCAGGCTGTCCGACCACGACCTCGAGAGAGTGGTGAGTAGACTATTAAAGTCTCAGGCATTGGCCCAAATGCTCCATAGCCCGTCTCATCAGATGGTAGCTATTACACATCCACCTAACATTCCTCCTTCGACTCTCCTACAGAGCTCGGAGCCGGAGCTCCTCAGAGCCATGACTGTTGTGGCTTTGGAGCCGATACCTCCCCCTTCGGCTCCGTCGTCCTCTGCTCCGATCTCCTCCTTGATGCCTTCTTTGGAGGGATCCGGGCGTCTGGTCTCTCTCGTCGGCTCCGAGGGGGCGAGTGGCATCGGACCCTTGTCCGACCCGTTCTCCCTCTCGGAGCTTCGGTGCTGGTGAGCTCAGCCCCGACATCAGCCTCGGAGCCGTCCCTGTCAGTGCGGCCTGGGGTTCCTATCTCTTCGGAGCGGGAGCCTTCTGGCCTCTCTGATGGGGGAGCCTTCGAGGTGATAAGGAGTGTACTAGCCCCAGGGCGTAGTCAACGGTCAGTTCCATCAGCTCCTCCCACTACAGTGCCTGCTGACGTCTCTTCCCACTCTCTTGCTCCCGGATCCAGAGATTCAACGCCTCAGGTTTCCCCACTGGGAATAATCTTCCTCTTCCGAGGCTTCTCCTGACCCGTCAGGTGAGCCTCCGCGTAAGAGGACATGTAAGAGGAAACATCTAGACTCCCCCGAGTCTATTACATCCAATACTGACTTGGATGAGTCGGAGGGATCCCCAAGGTCTCCCTCTGAGGATGTCTCTTTCTCAGACATCACGAACAGGCTAAATAAATCAATAAAAGGAAATCCAGGTAGAAGTTTGATACAGACAGCAAGTAAATCAGTTATAAAATTTAATTAAAGCGCTTTTCGTCAGCCTCCAATGCTGACTTCTTCAGAATACTATCCACCATTGAAATGAATAAATAAATACAAGTTCACTTAATTAATACAAAAAATTTAAAAGGGCAACACCACCATCCTTTCTAAAAACTTTCATCATCTTCATTCTTTACTTTTTATATTAACGTTTTATTTTATTTATAAAATCAAACCCCGATAGTACTTTAAAATTCCCCTATTAATATATATAAATCAAATTAATTTAATCAACTTATAATATAATCCAGACAGTAAATGTGAGAAATGGTTCTACCACTCTTTTGCTGTTATGAGAAAACTACTGTCAGGACTGCATATGCTATGTATTCATCTCTTTAAGCTAGCTAGTTTTAATAGACTACTAATCGTACAAGAGTCATTAAGCCCTGGGTAACTATATGAATTCAGTCTAATTTGCCAAGCTAACTCAAGCTCTTCTAGTTTAAGGCCTCTTGGTCCACCCCTAGGGTTTGTCTTGACTTGATCTATGACCATAAATTTAAAACTGTGTTTCCTATTACTATCTATGTGTTTAGCAAGTGCATTTTCCAACTTAAACTTCATAGCGGACAGGCTGAGCAGAGCTATTCTCATGCCTCACCTCTCTCAAACAATCTGAGAAGAGAGATTTTCAGAAATGGGGTCTTCCTTTCTGTTTTACCTATATAAAACATAAACAGGATGTACATCTTGCTAAATATGTTAGAAAGCAACCGTTGAGAGCCAAGATATTCTCATTCCTTATTGGCCTTGTATGTTATTCCTGCATTTATCTTTGGTACATTATTCATTTCACCGGTTCCATATACTTACAGTCGGGCAGCTGCAATTCAAACATTTACTCAACCTCACTGCTTGGTTGCTCCACTTCCATCCCTAGCCAGGCTTCCTAACTTGTGATGTATAATCCCTTCGGGATATCATAGATTTGAGCTTCCCTTAAATCTTCCACCAGAAGGATTTACACTAGTTGGGCCTTGCCAATTTCTCCTAGATATCTGGGAAGGTTTAAATAAATCCCTTTAATTCATTCAGTCTTGGAATAAACAGACAGGATCTTCTTCCTCCACAGTAAAAGTTCAGTTGGCAGCCATTTCAAATTTTCATATTGGCTTGTTGGACCACAACATCATGTCCCATAAACTTTGCAAGGCATTCCTTAGAGGTGTATTTTTACTTAAGCCTCTGATTAGAGACCCCTTACCACAGTGGGATCTAAATTTAATCTTAACATCCTTGATTCTTCCCTTAGAAGTGGTACCTGTTCATTGAAATTTCTTTCTTGGAAGACACTCTTGGATAAGTGTGTGCTAAAGAGTATCTGAGCTTCATGCCCTCTGCATGCCCTCCTAACAAAGACAGAGTTTCTTAATGGACTAATCCATCTTTCTTCAAAGTGGCGTCTAAACTAAATCAATCTATTGAGGCTCTTACCAGTTGTCCCAAATTATTCTAATAGACAGAGCAAAAGCTACATTATCTCGATGTTCAAACTCAGATATTATTTGGACAGAACCAAACAATTTAGGAAATCTGATCAACTGTTTTATCCTATGCAGAGAACAGGAAAGGCCTTCCAGTATCCAAGGTAACCCTATCTAAATTGTCTTCTGTGATTACATGCATTTATCAACTCAGAGGTATAATTTGACTTTAGGCCAAAGCCCATTCAAGTATGCACTAGCTACATCACAGCTTTTCAGGCTAGACTGTAAACTGGAGGAAGTTAGTTGTGTTGTTAAAATACATGAACTAACAAACTATCATCTTTGTTTCCATTACAAATTGAAAATGGCCTCCAGAAACAGAGCAAATTAAACTTGTCATAAAAATCATTGCCCTTAAATACATATTCTGCCTCCCAGTAAGCCATTACCAGGTTAGCTATGCTCCCCCCACAGGGGGACCCCATAGCTACACCCACTTTTTGCAAAAAGAACTCATGACAAAACATGAAATAGTTGTTAGATAAAACCAATTCCATAAGTACTGAAACCAATTCAATCTCCTTAGTGGGTGCATTGTGTTTTTTAAGCATGAAGACTACCCACTCTAGTGCTACATCCTGGGATATACTGGTGTACAAATCCTTCACGTCAATAGTGAGAAAGTTATAGTCAGGTTTAAATTCCAGGTCACCAATTTTTTCCAAAAATGACCAGGAGTCCTTACAAACTTGGGTCTCATTGGTCAAATATTTCTGCAAGATGGCATCAACTACCCTAGCACAGGAGTATGTATGTTGGAGGAATATATTGCATAATTTTTCCTTAGCTACCAAACGAGTTCTGGGTAGTTATCGCCTTGCATCATGGGATATAGGGTTGCCTCAAGCTGGTAAAATTAGCTCTTGAGCTTTAGTAAGTGGCCGAGTCGGAGCCGAGGATCGGCTCCGAACCCATCCAGCAAGAAAGAAGGCGAGAGAAGACAACTAACATGGAACGTTATGGTAGGTACATAACTTCTCATTATCTACCTTTCACAAAACCAGATTGCGTGGGATCTAGAGTTTGGAGATTCCCTATATACTTGTTAATTAGGTCCATGATGATGTGCTCCATAGCTTTACATATCAGACTCATCAGGCTAATGGGGTGATAATTCCCAGGGTCTGTAGTCGCTCCCCCTTTATGGAGAGGGATGACTGTAGCAGTGCACCATTTGGTCGGGACAAAGCCTGAGGTGAGGCTATGATTGAACAGGGCACACAGATGTGGTGCCAGTTCACTTTGTAGTTCATGTTGAACACAGCCAGGGATATTGTTGGGTCCCATTGGAAGCTGTATTCTTGGCCTTGAACAATGCAGCTTTAACCTGTGCTGCAGTAATGCTGGGTGCCTGACATTCCTCCGGTATTGTGATTGGTCCTTGGGGGGGCTAAAGTTGGTACTGAATCTGTCGGCCAGTAACTCGGAGCAAACCTGGGTATTACTGTGAAGATTCTTGATATAACTATAGAAAGCTTTGGGATTGTTTTTAGTGTCTGACGCAATTCTGCCTTCCTAGCTGGCTTTAGAGGTTTTCATGAGGGATGTCAACTTTTTGTTGAGGCTAATAAGGGCGTTTTTCCAGTCTTGGGACTTCACCTTTTTCTGCAACAGTTTCTTCCTTCTGTTGTAGAGCTTATTAATGGTGGGGGACCACCAGATTGGCTTTCTTTTTTTGGAGGCGAACATCTTGGTTCTGTTGGGTATGGCTAATTCCATGCATTTATGCATGTGTTCGTATAGTGCATTGGTGTATGATTTGGCAGTCATGCATCTATTTTCCATTGACATGGGTGCCGTGAAGTTAGCCACCTCTGTTTTTAGGAGCCCAAAGTCAGCTTTGGAGAAGTTTTTCATGGTGGTGACCTTTGTGTTGGGTGTGGGTGAGATGTGGATTTCTATGGTGATTAGTTTGTGGTCGGATCTAACCAGGGAGGAATGGACTATTGCTGTAAGAGCAACGGTTGCCCATGTTAGTAATAACCAGGTCAAGGATGTTGCTTCCTCTAGTGGGGGTAAGAATCAGCTAGTCCAGGGCATTGAAATTCATGAATTCCAGGAAACATTGGGCCAGTGTATTGGTGCATGAGTAGTTTTCCTAGTTGATGGAGGGGTAGTTGAAGTCACCTAGTATGAGAGTGTTTGGTTGGACCCTAATAGTTTCCAGGGTTCTTAGGAACGTGGAGTGAGATTCTTGGGACATGGCTGGGGACTTATAGCAGGCTATGACCTGAATCACCATCTTACCCAATGTTAGTTGTACCTGAAGTATCTCAGATGCGTTATGCTGGGCTACTAGTCTGGAGGTGTGCATATCCTTTATGAATATGGAGACACCATCGCCTTTGGATCTTCGGTCCATGTTTTGGGGCCGAAAGATGTAAACAGTTCTTGGAAGTGAAGAAATTGATGATACATATGCATTCCAGCCTCTTTGTTCATTCTGTTTCTGTCACATAGAAGTCACGTGCAGTTACACATATGAATACACACACACACACGCACACACACACACACACACACACACACACACACACACACACACACGCACACTCAAACACACTTAATATGCATGTGTATGATGTTTCTGTTGTTAACATACAGAATAAAATGTTCACAGTGTTTTCTTGTATAACATTAGACAGGTGGAGATTGTGAAGTTTATCAAATATTCTTACCTAAACTATGAATAATTTTTTTCAAAAATTGCAGTTCACTAAAAATTGTACTGGTGATATTGCATGTCAGAGTAGCTAGCATCCCCTCCTCCCTACTCCCTGGTCCTTATATTTCACTTTATTATTTAAATGTGATGAGGAGAGGCTTTATTGTTTTTAGTGTACAGCTGTTATGGTGTTTAACTATAAATTATGAACATTCCTTAAATTTAACAGTCATTGGATAGGTAAAAGTGTTTGCAAACCTTATGATTTTCTTTGAAATTAGATTTTGCATCAACTACATTTATGGTAAAAATATAGTATTGATAAAGGAACAACATTCTTATTGGTATATACAAAAGGATCTCCATTATGGTTGATGCATTAAATCATATCAAGTCAAAATTATTAGGAAGTACCTGGTAAGCATAGGACAAGTGTCAGAAATATGGCTATTTGATGTCAGTAAAAGAACATGCAGATTATAACATCTAAGTAACAACAATCCTGAGTCAGACCAACAGTAGGAAAGGAGACAGCAACTGCTAACAGAAACCGAACTAAAGGTGCATGAATGAAATAACATAAAATAGATAAACAGTGTGAGAAGGCAGTAAGAGAAGTATTGGGATTTCTAACATGAACAGGGAGAACCATCAGTAGTAACAAATAAGGAATTATGTGTTAACTGTAACCATCCCACCCTTCTCATTTTGACAACCTGCCATTTTGAATTTCTAAAAGTACCACAGTGAAAAATTCATATAGTAGTTCTGCCTGATCTGCAATATTCTCATTCTCTATCCCTTTCCATCAATATGGTGTCTCGTCAGTTCATTTTCCATCCATCCACTTTTTTAAACCATTTGCATTGATGAAGGACAGCGTTAACTCATCTTTCATTGCAAAATTTGATTTATTTTCCCCATACTTTGCAGCTTGGGCCATCTCCTTCTTTAGGGCAATTATTCCTGCCCATATGACTTTTGCTCTGTTTTTAACTGCTACATAATATCAACATCACCCCAGAAAACATATTGTCCCTCTGTATGTTTTATTTTTTTTTTAACTAATTTGTTACCAGTTAAGTGGTCTGATTTTAATGGAGACTTTTCAAACATGAGCCAAGAAATACATAAGAAAGAAAAATAAAGAAAATGAGAAATATAAAACTGAAAATTAATCAGACAAAAATGTACAAGTACATGAATAGTCTGTATGAAAAGTTCAACAGTGAATCCCAGTCGGTGGTTAAAATACAGTTAAAGTAAAAAGACTTTATTTTGTATAATAAGCTTGAATTCCCTGGGGTAGTGACATGAAGAATTGGAAATACATTTAAAGTGCAAAGGTGGTTAGGTTAGGAGAAAAGATATTTATTTATGTAAGTGAGTAAATCCACTTGACAAAAGTGCCTGTTTTCAGGAGCAATGCTGGAACAGGGGTTAAGTGACTTGCTGAGAATCACAAAGTGGAGAAAATGTTTTGAAATATTTTTCTTAAGGTACTTCTTAAATGTAGACAAAGGATGAAAGACAGTCTCAAATGTAAGAAAGAAAACTATTCTACTGTCACGTCCACTGACAGTCAAGCAGAATGAAATTCATGTGAAAGGACAAAGAGGAAGTTTTGAGACCAACTAAAGAAGGAAAAATAGTAATGTCAGGTTTGGAGAAGAGGAGGGAAGGAGTAAGAGGAGGATACTAACAGTTTATAGATGAGGATGCAAGAGTACCAGACTGAACTTTAAGCAAGACATGGCAAGTTCTCTGTGGCTAGTAGGATGGAGCCTTACTGCATATGGGAAGAAGGAAGAACAAATTAAAATGTTGTTTGGGAGGGTTTAAAGTCGAGAATCAAAGTGTTGACAGTATTATGCTTGGGGAATAAAGCCACTCTTTCAAAGGATTGTTCTACATTCTTTTATTAGACAGCTGTCTGTGCTGTAGTCTGCAGTGAAACAATTATTTAGCTTAGTTTAGAGCTTTACATGTCACTGGAATAAGGAAAAATGATGGATTTGGGTACTGTGAAGTTTACTGTACTCAGACATCTGCCCTTGTTGCACTTCACAGCAATACTTTAGTGTTATGAATCAGTGTGTAGAATGATCACCTTTATTTACTGTTTCTGTTTCACCTGTATCTATCAGTCTGCTTGAGTTGGTGAGGACTAGATCTGGAACTTTTTTTTATCACTGAAGTCTTAAAGTATTGCTTGCTATTGATATAAGACTTGCCAGTCTATCTCAGTCTCCATTCTGTTTGATTACTACTGGTTTATGGATCCTAGGAACTTTCTGTCAGGTATGGAAAGAATTATCACTTTGTCTTCTTGCACATGCTTGGAAGGCTGACAATACTGTGATGCACCATGCACAAATAAACAACAAAATTGGAGTAGCATGCAGCACTAGGTGATACATTGTAAACATTTTGTCAGATTTTATTGTTAAGAAAATCATACAGCAAATAGATGGTTTGGACAACTACTGGTATTAGCTGTTAGACAGTGTAAGCTAGGCTTCTAGACAATAATATCACCCTGGATTATTCATAGTTGTGCTTCTTCTGATGTATTCAGAAGCTTGTTATTAATTCAAGAATTTGATAGGCACCTTTTAATGCTCTATGTGATGTCTTCCTGAAGGGCTGTTCAATATTTACTCAAAAATCCAAAATAAAATTAATGTCAAGAACCTTTAACAATGCATTGCTCTCAATACCAGTGAAGTAAATTCTCAATGTACTATATAAACCAATTCATGCATAGAGCTGCATATCACTAGACCCATCACCCTTCCTCTAGATTCTTACAGTTGGAGCATAGCAGCCATCTTGTGGCACTGTTTAACTCCCGTTGTTTGCCACTGATTGCACAGCATTTCTTTGCTGTATGTTGTTGCTGAGTTACATGCCTTCTTCATACCGCTAGGTGAATTTAATTGGAAGGAGAATGCTCCTCAGAGCTTCCAAACCCCTAAAGATAGCATTAGTGCTGTGGTTTCATGTGAGCTGCTTCAAGTCTTTTGTGGCTTTGCCTCAGTATAAATTTTATTGCTCTAAATTATTTTACTGGCATTCCTCTCTTTAATTATACTTTATCTTAAAGTAATATGAGATTACAAATAAAATAAGGGGATTCATATTTAGTTTCCATGAACAGAGAAGGTGTTTCTCAGAAACTGTATTTTTTGCAGTATGTCTGAAGAATGATATACAATTGGAATTGCATTGTTCCTATATGCTCCAAAGTTTCTTGTATTTTGTAGGAATCACTTGCTTTCTTGTTGAAATTACCAGCCCCTACCAATTCAAAGAATCCCCCTGCAAACTGGGTACCATACTTCTAATCTCACTAATAATGAATTTTAAGTGAAAGTCTAAAGAATAAGTAAACACTTACCTGAGCTCACCAAGGCACACCTGTCAACCTTCAAACATCGAAAATAGGTAAAAAGACTCTTGAAAAGTAAGCACATCCAGCCCTGAATCAGGGTACCTAATTATCATAAAAGTTGTATATGTAATGGTATAACTCCTCCCACTTACAGTAAGCTTGTGGGAAACTACTCAGAAACACAGGTCTAAAAATGAGTGACAGAGAGGTTCAAACTATGTAAGAATATTATAACATCTTTTTTCTGATATGACAGTACTGCAGCAAAATCTTCCTCCTCCTTTTTTACAGCTAGGTGAAGTAACTGACTACAGTCTGAGTAATTAGTGACAAAAGCCTGATTTACCTAGCTAGCACATTTTTATTTTATATTTTTTTAATACCGAACAGTATTTTTACTTGCCTGAGATTGTTAATATGGTGAACATGGCAAATTGTGAAAATGGTACGCATTGGTTTTATAATGATTTGTATGCAACCGATGAATATGGGAGTTCTTGGTTTGCAGTTATTACTTAGTTCCTTTCACTGGTGTATTTGTAAACATGAATGCTTATGAAGGTGTTTTGATTGTGTAGTTTGGATTTGGAGGTGAGTAGTATCTATCAATTACTGCTACGCAGAGGAATCAGCTCCAGGTACTGGAAGAAGCACAAAAGAATAAAAAAAAGACCAATACAAAAAGAAAAGGTAGGGCGCAGGAGACATTCATTTGTTTAAAAAAGGGCAAATCTATAACTTTAGTAAAACTTATGAAGAGGAAAAAAAGAGCAGGAGACAAAAACAAAGTAGATCAAGCCCTGCTGGTTTTTATATAAGAACTGAGGAGGAACACAGTATATCTGAGTCCAACAATGAGGCAGAAATTTTGCTTAAAATATAATTCATAATGTTTGAAATAAAATGAGGAAAAAGAACATACACAAAAACAGTATCGAGAATACCCTTTTTTCTCACCTTCAAATGCAAACTACACAATCCAGACATCTCTACAGGTGTATATTTTTACATCTTTACAAATACACCAGTGAAAGAAACCATGTAGTAGCTACATTATAAAAGGAAAAACAGTGAAGGGGTACAGTGAAGTGTTTATACAGGACTGTGTTATTAATGAGGTCAGAATATGTGACATTGTAATCCATATTTGTGGCATTACTGTGCCTCAATGGGAGATAATGATCTGTTACTAGCACACCTAAGGGAACTTTAACTGTAAAAGTGAATAGAGTCAGAGCTTGTGAAGAGGCCAACCAATGCAAGCCTGACCAGGTAGGTGCAGTGCTCCTCTAGTTAGGGGGAAGAGGAGACTAGAACCTTTATGTAGTGAGTCAGAATAGTTAAGACTGTGGTCATCTGTGTAGAAGAAAATGGAGTTATTCCTGGAATGTATCTCCAGTATAGATAGACACAGCATGTCAGTACTATTGTAAAGCGTTCAACAGCCAGCATCCATGAGATCGAAAACCGCAAATGAGTTTAAAGGGGTATAAAAGAGACAGCACAGTAACAAATCCCTGAACATAGCTAATCTCACAAAAAGTAGGGTGCCAAAACTGCTGGTCCAGGATAGTTTCACTGTCACTGACACTGTATACCTTAACCTTACAGTATTCTTTTTCCTAAATCTGTGCTGTAAATCAGTATGTATGTATACCTTTAAGAAGCTTTCCATGGGCTTGCACATGTGTATAAATACTGAGCATGTGCAAGCCAGACTGCCATTTTGCAGAGAGCTGTAAGCATACATGTATGTAATGGTCTGTCAGTTAATCAGTTTGTATATTTTATGTTGCTGCTATCCAGCTTGATGTGTGTCTATATAATAAAGCACATAAACAAGCTACCCCACCTGCTCGTCTTGAATCATAGCATAGGATGAGTGACATGGTGTCAGAATGGGATCCAGAATCAAGACCAAGAGGCATCCAGTTAATGTTGGAGGAATATAGAGGAATGGATCATCCCTACTGCACGTACAACTCGCAAAACAAGTTAGAAACGAATTTCAGGTGCTAAAACTTGCTTAAATTATTTCTTACTCGAAGAATATAAAACAAAGCACTCAGAACACTCAAAATCAATTTCTAGCTAAATGAAATGTCCAAAACTGTGACATATTGATAAAAATATTCAAAATAGTTAGAAAATGTTTGAAATAATGTCTGAATCGCATAAAATAAGGAAAGCAACCACTTTTTATTTTTTTGCTGTGTGCTACTTTTTCGCATTAATTAAAGCTATTCAAGATATCCGAAGTATACAGGGCGTTTAGAGGTTTGTGCAGTATTACAGTGCAGTTATTTCACAAAATATACCCATTTCAAAGCATATTTCACAAAGTACAGTATTTCAAAGAGTTTATTGTGCATTTGAATGTTATTACAAGTACCTGGTGTGTATGCATGTTCATACATAATTACAAGGGCCATCTTTGCAGTGTGTTTAAGGATACTTTGTTGGCATGGCTGAAGGATTTCTTAGACCAACTCCACTTGTAGTTGATAATAATATTGCAGAGAATTGGAGTGTGTTTGAGCAAAAGTACGATATTTTCATACAAGCTGCATTTCCTGATAAACATGCACGTACAAAGGCATTTATCCTGCTTAATTTAGCTGGTTCAGAAGCCAGAGAGAGAGTGTTCATTTGTGTATGCACCTGCTGTGTTTGCAGGGGCGGGAAAGCCGTCATATAGTGGTACTAGCTGAAACAAGGGAGGACCCCGAGTGCTTAAAATATAAATTTAGAGAAATGTGTAACCCCCAAACGAATATTACAATGGAAAGGCACTTATTTTCCACAAGGGATCAAAAGGCTGGTGAAACTTTTGCAGCATATATAACTGACTTAAGAAACAAAGCAAAAACGTGCAGATTTGGTGATTTAAGGGATGAGATGATAAAAGACAGACTTGTGTGTTGTATTAAAGATGATGCTGTGAAGAAGATTTTGCTTTGTGTCAGTGATATAACTTTGAATAAGGCCATTGAGATTTGTCAGATATATGAGCTCACAGAAAAGCACACAGATATGCTTACCAATGAGAAATGCATGCTTCCAGTATGTTCTAGTGCTAATGTTGATAGTATGCAGCATGTTGTTAAAAGAAACAGGCCCAAGTCCCTGGTAAACCCTGTAGCTTTCTAGCAAATTCCAGAGCACAGTCTCAGTGAAGCACAAGGGTGAGTCAGCAAACTCAAAGCATATTCCCCGACCTAATAGTCAACTGTCATAATTGTGGTTGTAATCACTTGTCTAAAAGAGAAAAGTGCTTAGCTTTTGGCCAGCAATGCCACAGATATAAAAATTGGAATAATTTCCAAATAGTTTGTAAATCAAAAAAGGTACATTCTTTTATTAAAAGAGAACACTCAAAGAGACAAGTTGATAAATTAGAAAGCTGTGACTGTACTTTTTATGCTGGTGGTATATCTGTGCTTAATGAAGCAGTCAATGCATTAGATTTATGGGCAAAGACTGAAGTATTTTGCACTGTTCGGATAAATGGAAGACCCATAGAGCTCAATGTTGACACAGGTTCAAAGTGCAATGTCATGTCAGCAGAAACATTTGCTAGCGTATGTGTTGATGAAAAGCTTGATTTGGCAAAGTGTATGATGCTTATGGTGGTGAAGAAATTCAAACCAAAGGTTCAGTTGTGCTTTCATGTTACTCTGCTGGGAACAGCTATGACTTGCAGTTTTACGTAGTCAAAAGGCACGTACATCATTATTAAGCCTCACAGACAGTTTGAAAATGGGATACTTTCATTTAATAAGGAAGTACACCATGTAAGCTTGAAAGACAACTGTTCTAATTCAGTGAAGATGATGAAACCTGATAAGGGGGAAGGGTTGGTCTTGATGGATTTAGATAAATGTACATCTAAAATGAAACTGTTATTAGAATGTGACACCTATGAAAAAGTGAGCTTAAATGAACTTAATGTGGCATATGGCGGTATTAATTCTTAAATTACTGATATGTTTATTGAGGCTACTGTAGATGTTAATACATTTACTTATCTGTCAACATTATGTCCAAGAATACCTAAGTTGTTCGGTGTCCCTAAAATCCACAAAAGTCTGTCCAACCCACCCATGAGGGAACTTGTAGATGCAAGGCACTCTATTATATACCCAAGTGCTAAATTAGTGGATTCTGTACTGAAGAAATATATTCATAAAGAACCACAAACTTGTCAAGATTCGTGGTCCTTTTTAGCAGACATTAATGCCCTTGAATTTAACTTCGTGACAGATGTCAGAGACTGAAAAATTACTGGATATTATACTAATGAACAACTTCATCTCTTTTGATAATGAGATTTACTTGAAAAAGGTGGGGGTAGCGATGGGTTCATCCTGTGGGACGAGTTTTGCCAGCTTAGTGATGGCTCATTGGGAATGTGAGTTTATATTTAACAACAGTGACATAAACAGTCAAATATATTTCTACACCTGCTACCTGGACGATATTTTTATCATATTAAAGGGAGATGAAAGTGTAGCTTCACATTTAGTACACTATTTTAATAATACTACACATTTCTTGCAGTTTACCAGCAACTACCACCATGAAAGCATAACCTACTTAGACGATTTAAAGAAAGATAGAATCCAGTCTGAATATATAGCGAAGATATTCAGGAAAAATATGTATTCAAACACATTCTTGCATTACACTAGCTCACACCCATACCAACAAAAGAAGTCAGTCATTAAGGGCCAGTTAGAGCAGCAAGAATGGTGACATTGGAGGAAGAATTCTTGGAAGAATGTGAAACCCTAAGGCAGATGTTTTTGAAGAGAGGCTACCCTGGTTCATTAATTTCACAGTTAATAGAAGTGCAAAATGAAATAAATAGTGGGTTTTATAAACCAATTCTTAATAGGGAAAGCATACAAGACGGAACAGTATTCTTAAGTACACAACATAATGTTCAACTAAGTAATTTAAGTCATTCTAGTTCAAGTAACATTAACAATAACAGATTCAGATTAAGTTTTATTACTATATACAGTATTGATGCTTTAGAGGTTAAAAAAGTTATTTTTAAAAACTGGACCATAATGACGGGTGACCAGGACATTTTGAATAAAATAGGAGAATTTCCTACGGTGATCTTTAGAAGAGGTTGTAACATGAAGAACCTTTTAGAAAACTCTGCAGTTAGTTTAATAAGAAATCTTGGAATGTACAAGTGTGAGATATGTAATTTCTGTCAATTTATGGAGAGTGGCCAAAAATTTAACATCAGAAACACATCATATTTTACAAGAAAAAAAATCAGCTGTAATTCAAAAATGATACTGTACTTGGCCCAATGCCAATCATGTCCTGCTTTTTATATCAGGAAAATTGACCAAAATTTTAGGGAATGTGTCTATGAGCACATTTATAGTATAAATAAAGGCAAGTTAGAAAATGCCTTAGCTAGATATGTAATAAGTTTCCCTACACATAGTTTTAAATTTAGAGTCATTGACCAAGTGACATTGGATATTAGAGGAGGCCCTAGCTCCCTCTTTTTGGAAAAATTAGAATTATGGCAACTTTGTGTAAATGCTTGTCAACATCCAGGCCTAAATGAGACTTGCTCAATACCATGTTACCTAAAACTGAAAAGTTTAACTAGATAAGACGATAGTATAGGCAGCCATGACTGAGTAAAAATTAATACACACACCCACGTTATGCATGCATGAACATATAGGAAGTCTACAGTATAAAAGTACGTAAAGTAAATATTTTAATTTGTATCAGTGTTTATTTCTTGAACATCTTGTGCTGTTAAGAATGCAATAGTTTTTAAAGTGTCCTATATAGGTATTTGAAGAGTTAATGTTTCTCAATAGCATCATGCCGCGGTGGTACGGCGGTAGCGTTGTTACCTCACAGCAAGAGGTTCTCCCGTTCGATTCTCGGCTGGGCTTGGGAGTGCCTTCTGTGTGGAGTCTGCATGTCCTCCCCGCAGTTGGGTAGCGTTCGAAAGACATGCGTGCATAAATGGGCGTGCCTTCATTGAAGGTTGGGTGTCGAGCTGGCACCTCGGCGTTTCGTAAAAATCTACTGCCAATCATTAGCAGACCGGAGTTCCGCTGTGGCGACCCCTTACCGGGAAAAGCTGAAAGACAAACAAACAAACAATGTTTCTCAATAGCAAATAATTACATATGTTAATTAGTACCACATGATTTGACAAAGGGGTTTTAAAACAGTGTTGAATGTGTGGTTATTTTGTCTGAAGAAGTTCTGGTTATTTAACTGAACAAAAAGCGCTTTATGTGTACAAACTTTTAATAAATATTTCAGTGGTCTGGTTCCTTTGTTGCCATTTCTTCATGTCAACTAAGGTTGATAGTATGCAGCATGTGGTTAAAAGAAACAGGCCCAAGAACATGGGGGCTGTTGCAGGTCCTTGACACTCCCTGGTAAACTCCGTAGCTTTCTAGCAAATTCCAGAAGACGCACAGTCTCAGTGAAGCACAAGGGTGAGTCAGCAAACTCAAAGCATATTCCCTCAACTAACCTCATAGTCAACTGTCATAATTGTGGTGTAATCATGTGTCTAAAAGAGAAAAGTGCTTAGCTTTTGGTCAGCAATGCCACGGATGTTTGTGTCTTTCGGCTTTTCCCGGTTAGGGGTCGCCACAGCCGAACTCCGGTCCGCTAATGATTGGCAGTAGAGTTTTACGTGCTGGCTTGCCGGGCCTAATGCACAACCTTCAACAAAGGAACGCCCATTCACGCATGTTGCCACACAGAAGACGCTCTAACTGAGAATCGAACGGGCAATGTCTAACTGTGAGGCGACAATGCTACCGCAGCACCACCACTGCAGTTACAATACCACAGATGTAAAAAGTGGGATAATTTCCAAAGATTTTGTAAATCAAAAAAGCCATGTTCTAAGAGAACACTCAAAGAGACAAGTTGATCAATTAGAAAGCTGTGACCCTACTTTTTATGCTGATGGTGTATCTGTACTTAATGAAACAGTCAATGCAGTAGATTTATGGGCAAAGAATGAAGTATTTTGTACGGTTTGGATAAATGGAAGACCCACAGAGCTCAATGTTGACACAGGTTCAAAGTGCAATGTTATGTCAGCAGAAACGTTTGCTAGAGTATGTGCTGATGAGAAGCTTAATTTGGCAAAGTGTGCGATCCTTATGGTGGTGAAGAAATTCAAACCGAAGGTTCAGTAGTGCTTTCATGTTACTCTGCTGGGAACAGCTATGACTTGCAGTTTTACGTAGTCAAAAGGCACGTACAGTCATTATTAGGCCTCAGAGACAGTTTGAAAATGGGCTACTTTCATTTAATAAGGAAGTCCACCATGTAAGCTTGAAAGACAACTGTTCTAATTTTGCCCAGTCTATTTTTTTCTACCTATGCTGATCTTTTTGAAGATAAACTAGGCAAACTTCCAGTTGTGTTCTCCATGAAGTTAAACCCTGAAGTCAGCCCAGTTGTCAGACCAGCCCAGAAAGTTCCAGAGTCAAAGCTGAGCTAGAAAAAAATTGTGCAGGAAGCTGTGATTTGTCCAGTTGACGAACCTACTGAATGGGTATCTTCCATGGTAGTAGCTCATAAGAAAAGCTCAGATTATATTAGAATATGTATTGATCCACAAGATTTGAACAAAACACTGAAAAGACCTAGTCATCCGATGTGTACAGTTGAAGAAGTCACTGTTCTTATGCCAAATGCCACTGTTTTTTCTGTTTTGGATGCAAAGAGTTTATTTTGGCAAATTCTGCTTGACTCAAAATCTTCATTGCTAGCCGCGTTCAGTGCTCCTTTTGGCAGGTATAGTTTTTGAGAATGCCATTTGGAATAAATTCTGCCAGTGAAGTCTTCTAGTGTGCCATGGAACAATTTTTTTCTGGATACCCGTGTGCTATTATAATAGATGATATTCTAGTAGGAGGTAATGGTAAAGCCGAGCATCACAAAAACTTCAAGAAAGTTCTGGAAAGAGCACCTGAAGTGAATCTTAAGATGAATCCTCAGAAGTGCAAGTTCAGGCCACAAGAAGTTGCTTATGTTGGTCACTCCAAGCCAACAATTTGAGATTTGCTGAAGAGTTACGAGTAGCCTTTGAGTACCCAAAGTCAAATGGTTTGGCAGAACATGCAGTTCAAAGTGCGAAACAATTATTAGAGAAGTTGAAACGAGGCGATAGTAATGTTTTTCTGAATCTCAGAAATATTCCTTGTGACAAACATCTTGGTTCACCTGCACAAAGGCTTTTGTCGAGACAAACCAGAACTACATTACCAATCGATAGCAATCTGTTGGAGTTCAACTTATGAAAAGGCATTCATCCCAGAAGTCCTATTATGATAAGTCCAGCAAACTACTCAATCCATTACGAGAAGGGGAGATAGTGAGGATGTAGACGTCCAAAAGTTTTGATCGGATTGGAGTTGTGAAGTGTATGCCCAGATCCGAGATCATGCATTGTGGAATCACAAGGAGTAGAATTTAGGTGGAATCAGAAAGATTTGGTACCGGTGTCCAAGCCTGTATTGCAGCATCTTGCCTGTGAAAAAGACTCTAGATCTCGGAGTGAGTTATCCAGTGTTCTAGTTCTAGAGGACATTCCAGCAAATATCCCTGTTCCTGAGAAGATTCCCGAAACTCCTGAAACAGACTGTTCACCAATGATTGTCCCTGTTGCTAAACCCAGTCCTAATTGCATTTCACTAGATCAAGTCGCATTTCCAGACCATGTTCCAGATGCACTGCAACTTGGACATGAACATTGTGTTTATTTCTCAGTGTCTGTATAACTGCATGCCTTTTTCAGATGTCCTTTTATTGTCAGCAGTTCACTAAAGAGGGAGGATGTAGATCAGTATGTATGTGTACCTTTAAGAAGCTTTCCATGGGCTTGCACATGTGTATAAATACTGAGCACGTGCGAGCTAGGCTGCCATTTTGCAGAGCTGTTGAGATGTAAGCATGCATGTATGTGATGGTCTGTCAAACAGTTCCTTTATATTTTATGATGCTGCTATCCATCCTGATGTGTTTCTATATAATAAAGCATATAAATGAACTACCCCACCTGCTCATCTTGAATCATAACATAGGATGAGTGGCGTGCTCACTTAAATCAATCAAGGATGAATGGGCTCAGTATTTATGGGAGGAGTGTTTGAAGGTCAAAAACATAGAAGCAAAAGCATACAGAAAAAAATAACACTGAGATCTCTCTATCTCCTTACAATATAATCAGAGCAGACATTAGCCATAAAGGTACTGGAAGAGTAACTCTAATTCATGGGAAGAAGTGTTACTGTTTTGTATCTGAAACCCAAGCTCCTCACTGAAATAACAGAAAATTAATTCTGCTGAATCTTAAAATAAACAAGGTAAAACTACTATCAGTGTCATATATATATATATATATATATATATATATATATATATCTATATATATATATATATATATATATATATATATCTATCTATATATCTATATATATATATATATATATATATATATATATATATATATATATATATATATATATATATAGTCTGGAACTGATGACTCCCTAGCTGATGAGGACCCTCAAAGTCTTCAAATGTTAACTCATCTTATTATCTTGGGTGACCATATTGCAGAGTTGAACAATGCAATGGACTTGTGAGTCCAGTCATACAGAAATTCAAACTTCTGAACTCGTCTAACTATTATGTATTACAACATAGGTAAACAAGGCCTCTAGACAGAACAGTGTTATTAAGTGGGTCCTTTTCACTGCCTAAAAAAGTATTGTATTGTGCTGTCTGGAGCCATGGCAGATGCTGTTAATAATCACTTGCCAATATTCATTGTGTTGAATTATACAAAAATTGATATAGTTCACAGGCATTACCTCTCTAGAAACATGAAGAAGTTTGTTGCTTCCACCTTCAGTTCTGTTCTTAAGTTCATGGACTGGACATATTAGGCTTCACACGATGAGACTGTAATGTACCTTAGCTCAGTTTTTTTACTACTGTACATTAAATAAAATGGCCCCTACGCACACAATGAGTATCAGGTCCACAAACTTATCTTGCTTAAGATCAAAAGAATGATGTTGGATAGGATCACTTACCAACTGTCTATTTTAGATCAAAACTGGAGTCTGATTATGCTAAACTCAGGGAAGCTCGTGTCACATAAAGTATGCAATCCCAGATAGTAAAACAACCTTTCTACCTAGAGCAACAAAGGCAACATGCTAATAACCCAAAAAAGTGTTGAAAAAGCACAATTTTTGCAGTGTAGCCATAGCTGAACCCCCCCATCACCCTTTTCACTTCAGTGATTGAGAGGCTTCTAATGACTTTGTCAAATATCGTCATGGATCTGTAAAAATAAAAAAAAAATCATAGCATGTAAACCGATGGGATTCCTTTAGAGTAACACCACAACTGTATAACTTTTAGTCCTTAAGCAGTCTCTGTAGGTTTGGTATATACATTTTTAAATAAACTAAAATCTTTGTCTGGGACACTGATATTCTTCCCCAAGAATTCCTGAAAATTGCAGCTTGTGGCATTCTTGTCCTGTTTCTATAGTTATTGATAAGTCTGTCAATGGAAGGTAAATCCCAACCATCTCAAAACAGGCTGTTACTGTATTAGTCTAGAATGGTGGCCCCTTATGTTAAAAATGTTATCAGCATATGAACACAAAGATCTCAGAGAAGCATGTTCATTTGTAGCTTCTGCAGAATGTAGTAAACTTCAATATCAGTGATATCTCTTGGCATTTTTTCAGTTCTAACCGTGGCACTGATGCAACCCTCTTAAACAGTACTGAATATAGACACAGTACAAATAGCAAAACTGTGCTTTATTCTTATTTATTTATTGTTTGAGTGGACTAGTGCAGGACCCTTTTTAGCCACTCCCTTGGCTATTTGACAGACTCAACACATGCATCAGACTGTTAACAGTGTCACAGTAGAGAATAGGAATGAGAACACTACCAGCATAGTATTACATTTATAGAGGAAATCTTTTGTGGAAGTAAAACAGAACAAAGACATAGCAATACAGGTGCAGTTCCATGTTTAAAATTCATTTTCATTAATAAATCCAATCGCAGTGATAATGTTACAAACAAGAAAAATAGAGCCCTTGTGAGAGAGGATTAACATAAAATAAACTGAAGACTCTGAGGAGGCATTCCGAATCAACCAACATTCCTAAAACAGATGCATTTGTATTCTTGTGATAAATAAGATTTCATTTTTTAACAGTGATGCATTATCATTCAGTGATGCTATTAAGAATTGCATTCCAACTTGCAGGAGCAAATTTGTTGATGGATCTTTCACAAGCTACTAGTGTGAATTAAGATCTGTTTAATTTTAGGCTGTTACTACTACAAAAAGGAAATTGTAATGTAAATAGATAAGGTGCTTGCTAGTGGTGCCTTTTAGTAGTTTAAATGTGATAATGTTAAGCAAGTTCATGAGTCTGGTAGTCACAGGTAGCCAGTTTGCTCTTTTTATAGAAAGGCAATGGACTGGACACATTTATTTAGGATTCACAGGATGAGACTGTGATGTTCTTTAGCTCAGTTTTTTTAGTACATTCAGTGGGTTTGGTAAGGTTTATGAATCTGAAGATCTTATTTTCTGTTGCTTGTAATTGAGATATATTTTGTCCTGACTTGGTGGGGGGAGGGCGGCAATGGGTACGCTTATTCTAATTAAATGTTTTGAAGGCCTTAAGTCAAGGCAAATAGTACCAATTACTAAGCCTTTATCCGTGTTAGAATATATTTCAGTTGTAGGATAGATATTGCTGTCAGTGTACTATAGCTGGGATGGATCTCATGTTGTCTAACAGATTATATTTTTGTATGTAGTCAAGCAGTTGATTGTAAATACATTTCAGTAATATTTTGGTCAGCGAACAGAAGTTCACAGTAGGCCTGTAATCTACTGCTGTGCTGGAAGCTAGTATATTAGGAATAGCTGTAACGAGGACATGTTTAAAACTTGGAGGAGTTAAGTTTGTTATAAGGGATGCATTATAAATGTCTGCTAATAGCTTAGAGAGAATTTTGGCACCTTGGTCTAGGACCTTTAGGTGTAAGTAGCGAAAATTGGGTTGAAATTATAGTCTGTGTTTCAATATACCTGAGGAAAAATTATTGGAGTCTGCTTGGGATATAAAAATACTTATGCAAACACTTTCAAGCAAAAATTCCATATTTTCTAGACTTTCTTGCATATTTGGGAGCCATACATATATCCTCCCATCGTTTCTATGTGAATTGCTTATCCAATCTCTCTCTTCCCTATCCTTTCTAATATCCTCTGATTGATTCCTACAGCTATCATGCAATATTTTATATGCCCTACTAATTATCCCCTTTTTAATGGCAGATTCTGTTCTAGATTCAACTAAAAACTCTACCAGTCCTGATCTTTCACTTAGAATCCTCCAATTCCTTTCTCTTTGCCTATACTCTGATAAGAATCCTTGACCATTAAGGCATTCTGTAGCTTGCAGTCTAAATTTATTCTTGGCTTCTTCCCATTCTATTACTTTTCCCTCTCTAATTATTTGCTTCAAATACCTTAGTTCCTTTGACAGTTTTCTTCAGTAAATTCCAGTCCCCTCTTACCTATTCTCTGTATCCCTAATTGTAGTCATCCTTATTGGCAGAATCTCATTTCTCCATTCCTGTGTTGGTTTAGTTCTTAGAATACTTTGTTACTTTATGAATACAATTTTGTGTATGGCTGTTATTATTCTCCTGAAGAATCTGCATCCACTTTCAAACCCTTCATGATGATATCATTGTCAAACAAAATCTTATCTCTGTAAGGAAAATATGGTTGCAGGTCATGAGGTAAACAAGATTGCTTTGATGGCCATCCTCAACTGATAAAGTGGTCGAGCTTCTGAAGTATTGGATCTGAGGCTGTGTGACTTCTAAGCTCATCAAAATGTGTGGAAGAAACATTTCTCACTTCCATGACTTCAAAATCAAGTTTCTCATTCTCGTGTTGTTCAGTGGTATTTCTGGATGATGTGAATAATGTATCACCAAAATAAATAAGTTTACCTTTTGTGTAGACAGGATTGAAATTATACTTTTGCAATTTCAACATCATGCATTGCAGTCTGGCTGGAGCTGATGCATAGGCTTTCTCAAAATAGTGACTAGAGGTTAGTGATCTGTTTTGATTTGAATAGAGTGGCCATAAATATAATTGTGGAACTTCGACCATGCAAACACAATTGCCAAGAATTCTTTTGCACATACTGCATCTCAGTTTGAGTTAGAATTCTGGATGCATAGGCTACTGGTCTACCCTCTTGAAGAATGACTGCCAAGACCAAATTTCGAAGCATCACAAGAAATTACTGATTTGTGAACATCAAGGACATCAAATGCTCTTCGGTGTTCTAAACAGGACCAGGATACATCTTTGCATGTCAACTCTCTGAGTGGTGCTGAAAGTTGGCTTAAGTCTGGAATGAACTTGCCTAAGTAGTTAACCATGCCAAGAAAACATTGTAGGATTTGAACACTGTCTGGAACTGGCATTTCAAGAGTTGTTGTTTGCTTGGAAGAGTCTGGTTGTAAGCCTGAACTGGTAAACAAATGACCAACATAAGTAACTTCTTGTAGCCTGAACTTGCACTTCTGAGGATTCAGCTTAAGATTCACTTCACGTGCTCTTTCCAGAACTTTCTTGAGGTTTCTGTCATGCTCAGCTTTACCATTACCTCCTACTAGAATATCATCTCCTATAATAGCACATGGATATCCAGAAAAATTGTTTCATGGCACACTGGAAGAATTTACTGGCAGAATTTATTCCAAATGGCATTCTCAAAAACTGTACCTTCCAAAAGGAGTACTGAAAGTGGTTAGCAATGAAGATTTTCGGTCAAGCAAAATTTGCCAAAATAAACTCTTTGCATCTAAAACAGTGGCATTTGGCATAAGAACAGTGACTTCTTTGACTGTACACATCTCCATAGTAGATACAACCTTTCCTTTCCCTGTTTTAAAAAGGAGCCTTAAATCCTATTAAACTTGAAATTATGCCGTTGCATTGACCACACGTAGTCTTAGTCTCTCCCACTGTAAAACCGGTTGAATCTCCCAACTTACTTTCTTTGTTAGTAACTTCTGCTTAAACTAATCTCCTAAACCCTCAGCTCTACTACCATAGCCCTCTCCCATTCTCCACACTATCTCCCCCCCACTTCTTGTCAATGTATATACATCTTCTTTTGAGCAAGTATTATCCTTTTTGTTTTTACTCTTTTATGTAGTAAATTTTAGTCCACTACTGTCACTGCAACCCTTACAGTTCATAATTTTTTTCTTTTGTTTTTCTCTTTATAATTAATTTTCGTATTTGCAATGTTGTTCTTAATAGTTTTTGCCCTATATGTTTCTTTGCTTAGGTTTGCTGGGGCTCTTTCCCCTTGGGTCTCCACTGAAAATGGGTTGCTTGCTATCAATGCAATGTAAATAGTTAATAACCTTTTCTTTTTTTACAATTATTTTGTATTGTGATTGTTATTTAATATTTGTATATTGTCACTTTATTTTTACTTTTGTTTACTGGGGCTTTTCCCTTCGGGTCTCCACTGAAAATGGGTTTGCTTGCAAACTCAGTTGGACTAATCCGGTTAACAAATGTGAAATAAATAAAATAAATAAATAAATGTTGTGGATCAATACATATTCTGATATCATCTGAGCTTTTCTTACGAGCTACTATCATGGAAGATTCCCATTCAGTAGGTTTGTCATCTGGACAAATCACAGCTTCCTGCACCATTTTATGTAGCTCAGCTTTGACTCTGTTCTGCATAGCTACTGGAACTTTCCGGGCTGGTCTGACAACTGGGCTGACTTCTGGGTTTAACTTCATGGAGTACACAACTGGAAGTTTGCCTAGTTTGTCTTCAGAAAGATCAGCATAGGTAGAAAAAATAGACTTGGCAGAATTAGAACAGTTGTCTTTCAAGCTTACACAGTGCACTTCCTTATTAAATGAAAGTAGCCCCATTTTCAAACTGTCGCTGAGGCCTATTAATGACTTACATGCCTTTAGACTACGTAAAATTGCAAGTCGTAGCTGTTCCCAGCAGGGTCACATGAAAGCACTACTGAACCTTCGGTTTGAATTTCTTTACCACCATAAGCATTGCACACTTTGCCAAAACAAGCTTCTCATCAGCACATACTCTAGGTTCATAGGTTCACAGGTAGGTACTAGGCTATTAGCCCTAGGGCCTATGTAAGCCTAGCCAAAAAGGTACCCTAGCTTTCGCCACCCAAGAAAATTATTTTCCTGTGCCCCTGTCGAGCAGAGCCACAGATGTGATCCCTGGGGTGAATTTCCTATTTCCCATCCAGTCATCAAGAGTTTTCTTGAAGAGTGCTAATGAGGAGCTCTGTTTGACATAGGTCGTCTGTTCCAGAGTATGGGAAGTCTCTGGGACAGGAATCTATCCCTCCAGCATGTTCTTTTTATTGTGGTGACAAGGTTTAGGTCCCTAGAGCGTGTAGCTCGGAGGGATTGGGATTTCTTTAAGTGGAGCACGTCCAACAGCTCTGGGTTTGACGTAGCTTTGTATGTTAGGCAGAGAGCACCTCTGAGTAGGCGATATGCGACGGAGTAGAGCTGGAGTTTTGTGAGACAGTCTGTGTAGGGTATTTGTTTGAGGCCAGTAATCCTCTTTGTGAGGTATTTCTGTGGCCTTTCCAGTTGCTGTAGATGTCTTGTGAGGTACATACCAAAAGGGGCATTGTTCTCTATAATGGGTCTAATGAGTAGATGTCTAATGGTCAAATGACCTCTTTTTTTCTGGATGCGAAACCTTTTTTGATGAGGTGAGCCACATAGAAGGATTTCCTGACCACTGTGGCGATGTGATTATCAAAGGAGAGATTACTGTCCACCTGTGTCCCAAAGTCTCTTATCACACTTTCGGCGTTAAGTAGACTACCACTTATGTGGTAGTTCATGGGTACAGAGTTTTTACCAAAGGGGATGACAATACACTTTTTGGCATTGAGCTTCAGGCCATGGGTTTGACACCAGGCATCTGTCTCAGTGAGTCCCTTTTGTAGTATGTCCACATCATTAGGAGTTTCGATTATGGCTCCTAGTTTGCAGTCATCTGCAAACTTTGTTAGCCAAAGACCTTCTGTGTTAGCCTGTACTTCAGAGAAGTAGATACCAAACAGGAGAGGACCCAGAACTGAACCCTGTGGTACTCCACTTGTCACTGGTCTGAAGTCGGATTTAGAGTCTTCTACTTTCACAGTGTGGGTTCTGTCCATGAGCCAGTTGGTAACCCATCTTGTGACATAGGGATTTATACCTAGTTTAGTGAGTTTATCTATAATTCCAGAGTGGGGGATGGTGTTGAAAGCCTTGGCGAGATCTAGATAAGCTGTGTGAACCTCCTTACCCTCATCTATGGCTTTGGTGACTGCTTCAAAGAAGTCAATCAGGTGTAGGAGACGTGATCTGCCTTTTACAAACCCGAATTGGGTAGTGTCCAGAGTTTGGAGATTACCAATGTCTTTGTTTATGAGTTCCATGATGATACGTTCCCTGGCCTTGCAGACCAGGCTCATCAGGCTAATGGGGCGGTAGTTCCCGGGGTCCGTCGTGGCTCCCCCTTTGTGGAGTGGGATAACCGTCGCGGTACACCATTCAGTGGGCACAAAGCCTGAGGTGAGGCAATGATTGAACATGGTACTTAGGTAGGGTGCCAGTTCATTCTGTAGTTCATGTAGAACACAGCTTGGGATATTGTCAGGTCCCATGGATGCTGTGTTCTTGGCTTTGGAAATTGTGATTTTTACCTGTGCAGCCATGATTACAGGAACTTTGCATTCTTCCGGTATAGAGATGGGCCCTCTAGGGGGTGAGAGGGTGGTAAAGTTAGCACTGGACCTATCAGCCAGGATGTTGGCAATATCAGTTGGTTCTGTATATTTAGTGCCATTGTGCTGTAACTCAGAGCAGATCTGAGTGTTGCCATTGAGATTCTTGACATAGGTATAGAATGCTTTGTGGTTGTCTTTAGAGTCAGTGCCAATTTTGTTTTTGTAAATAGCTTTGGAGGATTTTATGAGGGATCTCAGCTTCTTACTGAGGTTGACCAGGGAGTTCCTCCAGTCATAGGATTTTGCTCTTTTTTGCAACAGTTTCTTTCTTCTGTTGTAGAGTTTGTTTATGGCAGAGGACCACCAGATTGGCTTCATTTTTTTGGAGGATAGCATCTTGGTTCCATTAGGGATAGCATGATCCATGCACTTGTGTAAGTGCTTATAAAGTGCATTTGTATAGGATTCAGCAGTCGTACCTCTATTGTCTGTCTGCATGGGTGTCATGAAGTTTGCCACTTCTGTCTTAAGGAGTGTGAAGTTGGCTTTGGAGAAGTTTTTTACAGTGATTTCCCTAACTGGGGGTGGGGGCGGGATGCGGATGTCTAGGGTGATTAGCTTGTGGTCAGATCTGCCCAACGAGGAATTTGACCTCTGGTGTGGAACACCGGTTGCCCATGTTGGTAATGACCAGGTCTAGGATATTGCTGCCCCTAGTGGGGGTGTGAATAAGTTGATCCAAGGTGTTGGAATTTATGAATTCCAGAAAACGTTGAGCAAAAGAGTTGGTACATGAGTAGTTTTCCCAGTTAATGGTGGGGTAGTTGAAATCACCCATTATTAGGGTGTTGGGTTGTACCCTAATACTTTCCATTGTATCAAAAAATGAAGTGTGGGAATCCTGGGGCATGGCGGGGGGTCTGTAGCAAGCTACAATTTGGATTGCAGTCTTGCACAGAGTTAGTTGCACTTGGTTAATCTCTGATGCATTATGCTGTGCAACTAGCCTGGAGGTGTGGATATCCTTAATGAATATGGACACACCTCCACCTTTAGTGTTTCGTTCCGGGTTAGGTGGCCGAAAGGTATGGTATGAATTATAGCCTGGTAACGCAGGGTTGCTGTCTGGAGCTTTGAACCAGGTCTCTGTCACTGCACAGATATCAATGTTCTCCATTTTAAGGAGTGCCTCAAGTGAGTGCATTTTGAGGTTTAGACTTCTAGCATTTAGTAGCATTACCCTCAGATTTTGCTTGCTTGTACCTGTTACGGTGGTGAATTTGTCATTTGAACCTTGCCTAAAAAAGGCACTATAGGGGTGGCAAGAGCCTTTGCCAGTATCCGGAATCCCAAGGGCAACAGATGCAGGCCATCTCTGGCAAAGAATCGTGGACTGTCGATCATGTCGTCCCAGTCAGATAAATACCGGATCCCCTTAGAATGGCATCAGAAGCTTAGCCAATTGTTGAAGTCCCCCCAGGGATACCCCAGGGATTACCTCAGTGTCACTGCTCAACAGAGGCACAGCAAAATAATGGGTATAGTTCCCCATACTAAAGGAGAGGCGCGGCACATAAAACTATGGGCTAGGCTTGTAAATGCCCTCGGGCAGATAGCCTAGTATGAACCTATGAACCTATGAACCTATAATCATTTTGTCCTTGTACTGTGGTATAATTCTGGGTGATGGCAGGATGCTACTCAGGGCTAGGGTCATACCTGCCTGGGCTACAAGATTGGAGAGCTCCTCCGTGTCTCTTTTCATGTAGTCCAGGGAGGTACGTCTCAGGTCATTCACACCAACATGGACAATGACAGTGTCATATTTGTACTTGTTGTGGAGTGACCTGAGTGCGTGCGTTATGTGGCAGAACCTGGCACCTGACAGGCAACTGACAGTAACTGTCTCCTTATTTAGCCTGGTGACGGGAACATCAGTGTGCCTGACTATAGAGTCACCTATGAATAAGAGTGTTGGGTACGTTGTTATGCCTTATGGGCTGTGGTTAAGAGCTCAATGTGTCATTTGGGTTGAGTTGGGGGGGTGGAGTTTGCTTGCATTTCTACTTTGGAGGTCCCTGATGCTTGGGCAGGTTTTTATGGAGAGCCTCCACGAATATAGGTGTGTGTTTTGTGATTCTATGTGTGTGTTTTGGTGGTGTAGGTTTTGAGGGACTATGTGAGGAGTGTGGTGTGGTGCAAGTGTTTAACTTCTCCTCTTGACTGTCTAGTCCAGTCTTGGGTGAAGAGAGCTTTGCTTCCAGTTTGGCTATATAAGTTAGTGTTGGATGGTAGGAGGAGAGGGTTGTCTGTGTACATGAGGCAATTGCTGCATTGCCCCAAGATGCCCAGATTCATCAAGTAGACAGGAGAAATCACTGGGAGCTGACCCTTAGACATGCCTGGATAGGTCCTTATTTATTAAGTACTAAAAACTGCTTTTCTCTAGACAAGTGAGGAAAGTTGAGTGCTGTAGTAATTTGCAGCTTATTTAGTACTTACAACGAGTTCTGAACAAGTGCTGGGTTCAAATAAACAGATTTGAGTGCTGAAACTAGAAAACTGGCTAGTTCTAAGAAACAAAAGTAAGCTAGAAGGCTTCCCTCCAACACAGAAAGGCTTGGGGGCTCAGAAGCCTACAAACAGTCTAGACCACTTACATGAAAGGCAGGAAACAAGCTTATTTTTTTTTTCTTCCCTAGATGCTCTCTTTGTACACAGTAGGAGTGCTTGAAATCAGGATATGATCTCACTGCACTCAGTTGAGTGAGCAAATTAGATGGGCCCAGAAGGAGTATCCAAACACAAATTTACAAGAGGGGAGGCAGTTTCAAAGCCACCAAGATTAACACCAAAACAAAACCAGGGAAGGTGTGTGGGGAACTAACTGAAAAAACAGTCTCAAAACTTCCAATTCAGTTAATATTCAATGCAACACAAATCAATTAAAATGCTGTATTATTTGAAAAAAGTGTACTGCGGTGGTGGTGCTGCGGTAGCATTGTTGCCTCACAGTAAGACGCTGTCCGGTTCGATTCTCAGCTAGAGCTTCTTCTGTGTGGAGACATGCGTGAATGGGCGTACCTTCGTTGAAGGTTGTGCGTCAGGGCTGGCAACTCGGCACGTAAAAATCTACTGCCAATCATTAGCAGACCAGAGTTCCGCTATGGCGACCCCTAACTGGGAAAAGCCGAAAGACACACAAACAAATTTTGAAAAAAGTGCAGATAAACTACTTAAATTCTCTTATACGTCCAGTTGAATACAGCTAGATCTTAGCCGGCCGAAGCTCAGATTTTAAGCAGAAAATATTCCAAAATGTACCACTTAAATAGGCATTAACAGGATATCAATGAATGAGACTACCCCCGACTGCAATTACTGTCTATGTAGGATTCTAACAGGCAATAAAATCTAGCAAACACTAACTGAAAGAAACAGAGTCAAAACTTTCAGTTCAGTTAATATTCAATGCAACACAAATAAATCAATTAAAATGCTGTATTATTTGAAAAAAGTGCAGATAAACGGTACTTAAATTCTCTTATATGTCCAGTTGCTGGACGTGTTACGACCAGTTGCTGGACAAATGTTTCTGCTGACATAACATTGCACTTTGAACCTGTGTCAACATTAGTTTCATAGTTTCATAGTATAGTACTAGGCTATCTGCCCTGGGGCATTTGTAAGTCTAGCCATAGTGATGTGGCTTTTGCCACCCCATGAAATGGTACAAAAATGTACAGAATAAATCTAGAATACTGTGCCTCTGTCTAGTAGTGACACAGTGAAGGTCCCCTTATATAATAGAATTAGTTTACTGTGCCCCTGTCTAGCAGTGACACAGATGTGACCCTGGGCTTACGATCTCCCATCCACTCATCAAGATTTCTCTTGAAGAGAGTCAGTGAGGCTCTGCCTAATACGAACTGGGATCCTGTTCCAAAGCATGGGAAGCCTCTGGGTTATGAATCTATCCCTCCAGCATGTCCTATTCATACTTGTGCCGAGGTTTAAGTCTTTAGCTCTCGTGATCCTGATGGATTTGGATTTTTTGAGGTGGAGCATGTCCATCAAATCCTGATTGGACATGGCCTTGTACATCAGGCAGAGATCACCTCTGAGCAGGCGGTATGCTACTGAATAGAGATGAAGTTTCTTTAGTCTGGCAGAATAAGACATATGTTGGAGACCCTTGATCCTTTTGGTGAGGTACTTTTGTGGTCTCTCCAGCTGTTGCAAGTGCCGGGTGAGGTACATACCAAATGGGGCATTGTACTCAATCATGGGTCTGATTAGGGAGGAATATAGGGGTACAATGACATCCTTGGATCTGGATGTGAAACCCTTCATGATGAGGTGTGCAAGGTAGAATGTTTTTCTAACCACTTTGGCAACGTGGGTGTCAAATGAGAGGTCGCTGTCTACTTGGGTCCCTAGGTCTCTGATTACTTTTCCGTACTCAGTGGGTTGCTGTCTATGAGAAAATTTGTGGGTACTTTGTTTTTCCAAAGGGATGACTATACATTTTTGGCATTTAGTTTAAGGCCGTGACTACGGCACCAGTTGTCCGTTTCAGTGAGGCCTTTTTGTAGGATGTGTGTATCTGCTGGTGTATCGACTATGGCGCCTAGTTTGCAGTCATCTGCGAACTTTGTCAGCCACAGCCCTCCCATGTTTACTTTAAGATCTGAGAAATAAATGCCGAACAAGAGGGGTCCCAGGACAGATCCCTGTGGGACACCACTTGTGACTGGCTTTGAGTCTGACATTGCTCCAGCGATTTTAACTTTATGGGTTTTGTCCTTTAGCCAGTTTGCAACCCATCTAGTGACATAAGGGTTTACTTTTAAGCTGTTTAGCTTATCTATGATGCCTGAGTGGGGTATTGTGAAGGCCTTAGCCAAGTCCAGGTATGCTGTATGGACTGCTTTGCCCTCATCAATGGCTCTAGTGACTGTTTCGAAAAAGTCAACCAGGTTTAAAAGGCAGGATCTGCCCTTTACAAAGCCGAACTGGGTGGAGTCAAGCGTCTGTAGGTCCCCTATGTCTCCGTTTATGAGTTCCATAATGATTCTTTCCATAGCTTTGCAGACCAGGCTAGTCAAGCTTATGGGGCGGTAGTTTCCAGGGTCTGTAGAGGCACCCCCCTTGTGGAGTGGGACCACTGTTGCTGCACGCCAGTGTTCAGGTACGTATCCTGAAGTAAGGCTAAGGTTAAATAGCATTTTTATGTGTGGGTTTAGCTCCTCTTGGAGTTCACATAACACGCACCCCGGGATACCGTCAGGTCCCATTGATGCTGTGTTTTTCGCTTTGTTTAGGGTGGTTCTCACTTGGACATCTGAGATGACAGGGAGATTACATTCAGCTGAGATAAGTATTTCTTCTTTTGGGGGTGAAGGTGGCGAGAAATTTGCACTGAACCTGTCAGCCAGAATGTTAGCAATATCTGTGGGTTCAGTGTATTTTTTGTTGTTGTGAACCAACTCTGAGCATATCTGAGGGTTTCTGTCCAGGTTTCTAACATAGCTGAAGAAGGCTTTGTGGTTATCTTTAGTGTCCTTAGTGATTTTTCTCTCAAAGTTTGCCTTGGATGTTTTATGAGAGAACGTTTTCTGCTAATGTTGATCAGAGATGTCTTCCCTTCATGGGATTTCGCTCTGACGTGCAGTAGCTTCCTTCTTTTGTTATACAATTTGTTTATGGCTGAGATCCACCAGACAGGACGCTTACATTTGATGGAGAGGGACTTGGATTTGTTTGGGATTGCATGATCCATGCATTCTTGGAGATGTCCATAGAAAGCATTTGTGAAGGATTTGGCATTGTGGGATGTGGTATCCACTGGCACAGTGGGCTTAAAGGATACCATCTCAGTCTTAAGAAGAGTGAAGTCTGCTTTGAGACGTTTTCACTGTGGTCTTTTGTGCTGGGGTGGAGGTGGGATATGTATATCCAGGGTGATTAGTTTGTGGTCAGATCTCACTAGTGAGGGGTATACTTCGGTGTGGAGCATTTTGTCCCCATGTTTGTGATGATCAGGTCTAGTATATTATCTCCTAGTGGGAGAGGTGACTAGTTGTTCCAGTGAATTTGAATTTATGAATTCCAGGAACCTTTGGGCTAGGGTATTAGGGCTAGAATAATGTACCCAATCTATGTTTGGGTAGTTGAAGTCTCCCAGTATGATGGTATTTTGTGATACATTCATATCCTCCAATGTCTTCAGGAAGGCTGAGTGGGGTTCTTGAGATTGAGAGGGTGGTCTGTAACATGCTACCAGTTGTATAGCAGTTTTGCCTATGGTTAGTTGCACCTGTATGGTCTGTGATGCTTCATGTGTTGCTACTAACCTGGAGGTGTGGGTGTCCTTTATGAATATGGACACTCCCCCTCCCTTTGTGGTTCGCCCCGGTTTTGGGGCGAAAAGCATGATACGAGGTATAGCCTGGTAGCTGGGGTGCTCTCAGGAGCCTTGAACCAGGTTTCAGTTACTGCACAGACGTCGATGTTCTCCATGCTGAGGAATGCATCAAGTGCCTGCATCTTGAGATTTAGACTTCTGGCATTGAGCAGCATTACCCTTAGTTTTTTCCATTTTGTTTTCTAAGGAGGTGGGTTTGTCTTTTGAGCCTTGCCTAAAAAAGGCACTATGGGGGTGGCAAGAGCCTTAGCCAATATCCGGAAGCCCAGTGGTGACAGGTGTAAGCCATCCCTTGTGAAGCAGCATGGCTTGTCCAACATATCATCCCAGGCAGACAGACATTGGATCCCCTTAGAATGACACCAGTACTTGAGCCAATTGTTAAAGCTGATCATCTTGTCTTTGTATTGTGGTATCATTCTTGGTGAGGGCAAGATGCTGCTCAGGGTCAGGGTCATACCAGCCTGGGCTACATAATCGGAGAGCTCCTCTATGTCTCTTTTCATGTAGTCCAGGGAGGTACATCTCAGGTCATTCACACCAGCATGGACAATGACGGAGTCATATTTGTACTTGCTTTGGAGTGACCTGAGTGCGTGTGTTATGTAGTGGATCCTAGCTCGATAGACAGCTCACAGTCACCTTCTCCTTGTTCAGCCTGGTCAGTGGGACATCAGTGTGTCTGACTATGGAGTCACCTATTACTAGTGTATCAGGCAAGGTGTTTGGCCTTAAGGGCTGTGATTGGTCGACACACTGATTTATTGAAGTATGTGTTGCATGTGTTTTGTTTTGATGTGGTGGATTTTGGATGTCTGCTTTGGGAGCCTCTGTTGTTTTGGTAAGTTTTTATTAGAGCCTCGAGTATGTCTTTGTGTTTTTATGTGTTTGGTTTGCAGTTGTGGTAGGTCTATGTGGGACTGGGATTGTTGTGTGTGTGGTTGCCATCTCCTCCTGTCTGGTCATGCCAGCCCTGAGTTGAGAGAGTTCAGCCTCCAGTTTGGCTATATAGTTGCATCTCTCACATGTATTTGTGTTTGTTGAGAGGAGGAGAGGGTTGTCTGTGTACATGAGACAATTGTAAAATTGTCTCAAGATGCCCAGATTGACCAGCTGACCTGGAGACAACGCCAGTAATCTACCACTCGACATGCTAGAACAGTATAAGGGAGTGGTATACCTTTAAGGGAAGTGGGTATTCACTGGGGTGGTAAGTAGATGTAGTGCTTTACTTAGTGCGAGAGTGCTTACTTAGTAGAGAAGTAGTGAGAACAAGTGCTAGGCTTATAATACAGTGAGTAGTCTGGTTATACTAAAAGTAGAGCTTCCTTAGGGGAAAATTTGAAGAACAGACTTTGCGGAGCCAGAAAAAGTTTAACCTTGTAACCGGCGCTGTGACCGTGCACGCTGATTTTAAACAGTGAACTACAAAAGAGCTGGAAATGGTCCCAAACAACCAATTACTACAGCTTCTTGTGCTGAGGTCACTTCCCCCAAGGACAGGTAGGCTGCTCAGGGCTCCCCACTCCCACTGGTGAGCAAAGTGGTCTAAACTAGTCGAGGAAGGCGGGAAAACAAGGATTTTTTTTTGTTTTTTTGTTTTTTTGGTAGAAACACACAGAAAATGCAGAAACAGTGATAAATTAGTTACACAGGCTAGCACACTTTAGTGGGCAGCCTCCACGGTTAAATTAAACAAACAAATAAGCAAACTTTCGATCAAATTCGACTAAAATGTAACTTTAAGTGCAGATTTTAAAATAATGCATCAATCAGTTAAAAAAACAGTTCAGGCTAGTTCAAGGTAAGCTACAGAAGCTATTTCTATTGAAAAAAAAGCAAAGATACTTAAATCCAGAAGGTAGTCGCTTTTCTGAGTTCCCTGCTGCTAGGACCACTCTGTAAACCCATGTGGAGCTTGTCTGAGCAGTATAGCCAGAAAAAAACGTCCAGAGGCGGATTTTAAACAGTGAACTACAAAAGAGCTGGAAATGGTCCCAAACAACCAATTACTACAGCTTCTTGTGCTGAGGTCACTTCCCCCAAGGACAGGTAGGCTGCTCAAGGCTCCCCACATTCCACTGGTGAGCAAAGAAACTTCCTTCTATCCAAGTAAGGTAATGGACAACACAGGAACTACACCACAGCCCAGAATACAGCAATGCCTGTAAAATGGTCTAAACTAGTCAAGGAAGGCGGGAAAACAAGGATTATTTTTTTGTTTTTTTGTTTTTTTGGTAGAAACACACAGAAAATGCAGAAACAGTTGAGCTCTATGGGTCTTCCATTTATCTGAACAGTACAAAATACTTCATTCTTTGCCCATAAATCTTTGCCCAAGATGGCTACACATTGATTAACAGCTTATTTCTAGCTCTCCCTGTGTGAAAACAGAAACTCAGCAACGAAGGCCAGTAGACTTATGTTTACGGGTAAATTTCAGCAACTGGCTAGTAAGTGTACTGCCTGGATGCCAGGAAAAAAGAAAAGAAACACTGACTTGGGAAAGTTCTACAGCTGTTAAGCAAAAAGCAGTGCAATCTCCAGACATGAATTCCAGTGACCTACAGGGAGGTATAAGACAACTGCACACAAACCTGGTTAAAATGAACGAAACACTGATAAAGTATATCGATGCAGACAATAAAAGGTTGGAAAAAATGAAATAAGCTTTAAACAGATATTCAGATGAGGTGATAAAGCTGCAAAACTCAGGTCGAAATGAAGAAAAGGCAAACTGAATATGAGATTGCTCAAGAGGAGATGTTTCAAAAAATAATAGAATTAGAGGACCGAGCATGCAGGAAAAACTTGAGCTTTTCAGCTATACCAGACATACTGGAAGAATAGACTGCATAAATTTTATGAAAGCACAAATGAGCAACTGGACTGGTATTCCAGATTAGGAGTTGTTAGTTGAAAGGACACATTGTGTGTATACTCCAAACCTGGCTATGAGAAAGCAACCAAGACCTTTAATAGTAAAGATGCAGTCTTACCAGCAGAAGGAGTTGATTCTGGCAAAACTGTGGCAGAAGGACAAAGTAATAAAAGTAGGAGACAGCAGAGTGTTTGTGGGGAATGATTATTCGTACACCAGGCAGAAGAGGAGCAAATGTATTCCACTATTCGGGGAATGTTGAGATGCAGGTGCAAGTGTGAGATTCAAACTATTGTACCCAGCTGTCTTCAAGGTGTTCTTCCCTGGAGAGACAAAATCATTTTTGATGATGTACTTTCTGAGGAGGAAATACAAAAGTTTGTCCAACAAAAGTAAGCAGTGAAACAGAAGACAATTGTGCTTTTCTTCTTCTGGTAATAAATACCACAGAGAGACTGTACCTGTGAAACCCTTTCCAGTGTTTCAGTGGAACATGTTGGAGGGAAGGAAGGGAGCACAAGAGTTGACTAGAAGAATAAAGAGTATGTTGGAAATGAAGCAGAGACAGGATTTGGGAGATGGAGAAGAACAGGAATAAAACCAGTAACATAATGTGGGTTTACAGTGCAATAATTATATTTGTGAAATATGACAGAACTGGGCTTGTGGGGAACTGTAAAGCATATTGTCCTACTTCATGTCATTAATGTTTGGAAAGTGCTTCGGGAAAGGGAAGAGGAGGGAGAAAATAACTGTAAATAAAGATCTTTTTTTCTTAAATAGTACTATTTTTGTGGTGTGTGGTTTTATTTGCATTCTATAAAGTAAAGTTTTCTCGGTTATTTTAAGTGCAATAGGGATTGTAAACAGGTGCTGCTGTTCTTTTTTTTTCCTTTCTTCTCTTTTCTGTCTTCTTGTTCATTTTTAACAATTGTAGGCACTGCAATGTAAAAAGAAAAAGCCTGGTTAAAAAAGCACGACAAGAGAAAATTTCGATATGCTTTTTCTCATTCTTGCATAGGGGAATGACTGGATTTAAGGACCTTAGATTGATTTAATAACAAGTTTTAAGAGAGCGCAAATAAATGAAAAAGAATATTGAATATTATGAGATTTTTTTCTAGCAAATACATATTTGCGTAGCAGTTCCGCAGCTGGTCTTCATGGTTCCATGGAAACAATCTGATAAAGAGAAACTGGCTACAGTCTGGTAGAGAGTGATTGACTGAGGGGGAAAAAAAAGAAAAGAGAAGTTGGCCAGGACAAAATGTTCTCTGAAAGCATTCAGGGGTTTTCCAGCTGGGAGAGCTATAAAGCTAAGACAAATCCAATTAGCACGTAGTAGAAGCACAGGTTGCACCATGCATTTTAGGGTGTATGTTAGAAAAACTAAAGATCAATGTCTCGAACACTCATATGAGCAAATATTCCAAAACTCGAAATTGCTATCCCCTTTAAATATATATTCCAACTCCAAGATCGCATTACATCGAGGGCAAATATTGTGATCCACACTGTAGTGCAAAAAGAAAAAATACCAATATCGAGGTTTGAAATATTCGCTCATGTGAGCTCTCGATATTTCAAACATTCGTCGTTCTAAAATAGACCCGCATTTTAGCATGCATAAGCATTCTTTTAGGTTAACGCAAGTCTATGAGTGTGGCTGTCAGGTTGGGATTTTTGTTCCTATTCAGAGGGTACAACTTCAATATTTGAAGATGTACATAGTTTTGTCAGTTAGTATTAAGTTAATAGGTTTTAGCAGGGTATTGGTATGTGTTATTTTAGGGAATTCAATAAAGCAAAAAGTTTTATAAGATGTGATATAGGCTCAAATGGATAGGACAAGAAAAAACTGTATAAAAGTTCAACCTACCAAACAGCGTTTCCATGTAACACAAAAGCTGAAACTAGACATTTAACAAAAAAGTGTTCTACATAAAGGGTGGGATTAATAACTTTTTAATGGAGTGATGCTTTCTGTAATGTCTTTAAATGTCAGTGGTCTTACAGATAAATACAACAAAGAAAGAGTAAAGAAATATATTAAAATGTGTAGAGTACAAATAGCTATGTTACAGGAGACACACTTAGAAAGAACTGAACATGTGAATTGATAAAGAAAGGGTTTCATGATGGTTATACCTGGGACAGAGGAAAAGAGGAGTACTTATATTAATTGCAAGAGGCACTTCATTAATGATAGAAGAGGATAAAAAAGATAATAATGGCAGATTTGTAGTGCTAAGGGGCTACTGGCAAGGGAGGAGGATTACATGGGCATGTATTTATATTCCTCATAAAACTGCTATAACAAAGCTTAAGAAGATTCTGGGAGAAATTGTGACGATGTGAGGTATTGCCAGCTATGTCAAGAGAAGTAGGGCAGTGGATGTGTAACATATGCCAGCACAGTCAGCTTGAATTTTGTAAAGAATTATATGTAATTTATATATCAAACTGATATGTACAGATGCTTGTGTTGAAAATGTATTCATAAAGCTGCTTGTGTTTAAAAATGTACAGGCAGCATGCTCTGCTGGACAGAGGAAGAAATATGCATGGATTATTGTAACTGTTGACATGAATATATTGTATCAGCAGATACTGGAAGAGAAGAGGTTAATCGCAGTCCAGCTACAGCTAACTTTGAAAAATGTTCTGAAATTAAATTGCTGGGCCTAGGGCATAAAGATTATATCTTACAAATCTTAATGCAGCCAGAGACAAAAAGTCTGTA
Source organism: Protopterus annectens (assembly GCF_019279795.1). Taxonomy (NCBI): domain Eukaryota; kingdom Metazoa; phylum Chordata; order Ceratodontiformes; family Protopteridae; genus Protopterus; species Protopterus annectens. The sequence goes on from NC_056732.1 coordinate 554,042,354, forward strand.
CTATGAAGTTTCTCTATTGTCTTTGAGGTAAGCTGATTGCTACTCTGGAAGGGTAGAGGTTTGAAATTGTTGTATGACTTCCAGAAGCTACAACAGATCTTAAAAAAACTATACTTGTGTATATTATTGACACATATGTGCTAAATCCTAGCAGTATCTAGCAGTGGGGTTAGTGTGGTAACCAGATGTTAGATGACCAGATATATGTGATGTCATTCTGTACTCTAGGACAAAACTGATGTTTAATAGTAGATGAGACTGAAGTCTCATTGCAGTCTGTTTTTGTAGCCTGACAAAGAAGGATGTCTCACCCACTTCATCTTACCTTGGTCTAGTAAGTGACCAGAGAATAGTAATTCTTTAGATCAGTCAGGAAAATATATTGAGATTAGTTAAGTACTGTTTTTCTGTATCTGTGTGAATCTATTCACCTGTGTTATTTTTAATATTTCCTGTGATTGAAACTCTGGTGTTTACTATAAATAGATACTTAGTATTTTCATATTGTTTTATCATTTATTATTAAATATATTTAAATTTTTCATTGTGGCCGGTCCTTTAGAGAATATTTTCATCTCTGAAAGTACTTATATATGTATACTTGGTGACAACTCTGGCCTCTCCTGAAAGCCTTGCCTTTGGTCAAACTACCATTTATATTAATATTAATTTAATTCAGTATAATTAGGTACCCTTGCAAGAGCCTTAGAGTAGCTAGCTTTGGAGTGTCTAGTGTCAGTGTAAGTACCTTATAGTCTGGGTGGAAGGGGACATAGCTAGTAAATCTGTGCCCGCCTTTCACAGGTGTGTGTGTGTGTGTGTGTGTGTGTGTGTGTGTGTCTGAAATTCAAATCTCAAAATGTGTGCATCAGCTATTTGGAGCAGGGACACGAAGCATTGGTTTCCCAGAGAGGATACTGGAGAAGTTGACTTTGACACTTAGCTGAGGTCTGAAGTTTATAGCTGTGCCAGTGGGGAGTCTTACTGGGGAACTGGAGGGAGACAGGTAGAGAAATCCAACACCCAAAACTGAGTGTGTTCCCTGTGTGCTGTTAAGGGAGATTGTGCTTGATGCAGAGAGCTGCATCTGGAAATACTGTGTGTATCCATTTTTATTCCAAGTGAATGTCCTTTTCTAGTGTCAGTGGTGAGGATTCAGGCTCCTTGATTAATGGCCCAGAGTGGGGATGTCACAGAAATAATTACTTTTTAGCAAATGCATATTACTTATAGGTGAAGACTGGGATGTGATTTGCAGCAGTGAAGATGTGTCTGGGAGCCCAGAAGGGGAAGTATAACAAAGGAGGGTAGATTTTTGAAGAAATTTATGAAAATATTTGGCTTGGAAGATGTGAGTTCAGTAATAGGAGTTCAGAGTGAATTTACATATTATTCCCCCAAGATATAAAAACTGGGCTAGGCTAGACAGAATTTACATTTCACAAGAACATGTACATTTAATTGAAGGTCCTGATACACACCCAATAACTATTTCAGATCATGCACCAGTAATAACTAAAATAGAAACACAGGGTAATGAAATAAAAATGAGACACTGGCACTTTCCTACCTATCTGTTGAAAAGAGAGGAATTTAAGGAATGGATAGTGGAGATTATTCAGGAGTTATTAGACTGGATAGAAATGTCTTCTGAAAATATAGCTAGGGTGTGGGATAAAAGTAAGGTGGATTTTAAAAATAGGGAGGAAATAAAAGAAAGGGAGCTATGGTTAAGAAGTAACAAGAATTATTAAGAGGGACTGACAAACTTATTTATTTATTTGACATATTAACCAGGTTGGTCCAACTGAGCCAAAGCCCTTTTTCAGTGGAGGCCCAAGGAGAAAAGCTCCACAAGTTACAAAAATCAAGTAGAAACACAAACAGTCAGATACAATTAAAAGTATCGATTAAGAAGTAAGAATTACAAATGAAAAGAATTAAGGAGAAAATACAAAATTTAAAGTACATGATTAACACATTCGGAGAGTATATACATATTTACATCAGTTAAGTCAAGCTGTGCAGTCCTTTCAGAGAATAAGTCAAGAGTATGTCAGTAAGCTGAGCAGCATATAAGCTGTAACTAAAGAGGAAACCTTTATTAGAAAGAATAGGGAGTTAGTTGAGAGGGAGATGATGCTTATGGTATGAGACATTTAAGGAGGGTGATTACAGTGACAGATCCATACCCTGTTAAGATAGTTTTTAGTAGCAATTTTAAGTTTGTGTGTGGTTGATTTTTGTAATATCTGAGGGAAGATTATTCCAGGACTGGGCTGGGAAGTAACTGTACAGGTTATGTCCTATTTTTGTTTTAGACTTGTAGGTTTGGAGCAGGTTTTGTTTGGAGCATTGCAGGGGCCTTGGCGCAGAGTAGAGGAGACAACTGAGGCAATGGTGGGACAGAAAGAGGGCCGATACAATATAGAGTGAATCATTTGAAGTTGTGATAGAAGCAGCTGGTGGGGAAATTCTAGCATTTTAACTTTTTAAGAGCAAGGCAGTGGCGTGAGTGGTAGGAACGGTCAGGTGCAAGTCTTGCTACGTTATTGTAGGTTGTTTCATGTTTTGTTTGAAGAGTGGTTTGTAGGTTAGTAAGGATTTGTGAGCCATAGAATAGGATAGGGAGGAGGTAGGCATGGGATAGTGAGACTTATTTCACAGAAATGTTTTGTTCCTATATAGGAGTCCAAGTTTTTGGTAGGTTTTCTTAATGTTATTGAGAACATTCATATCAAATTTAAGTTGGTCATCAGTGATGACCCCTAACAATTTGCTGAGTGATTCGACAGAGATCTGGGTGTTGTTGAGGGATGAGATAGAGAAGGAGGATTTTAGATGATTCATAGTTTTGAGAATGAAAAGAAGGAGCTTAGTCTATTTTTGGATTTAGAATAAGCTGGTTCTTAGTGAGCCAAGTTTCTACTGATAAGAAGGATTTATGTGTCATAGTATTAAGGTCAGTGAGGGAAGCAGCTATGATAATAACAGTGGAGTCTGAATTTTGCATCAGTGATGATTGGGGGCATGAGGTATATAATAGATTAGTAAAGATTTTTAACCGTAATGGGCCAAGGATGGATCCTTGGGAAATACCCGTCTTGATAGGCAGAGCAGGAGAAGCTGCAGAGAGACATTTAACAGATTGGAGTCCATCATTAAGGTAACTAGTGAACCAGGAGATAGTGGATGTGGAGAGGTTTATTTCTGAGAGCTTATGCAGAAGGAGATGGTGTTTAATGCATTTTGAGAGATCAAGAACTAGGCAAGAGACAAGTTTATTATGGTATCTTATTATGGTATCTGGCTTAGGATATGGTGTTTATGAAGAAATGGGGGCAGTAGAGGTGCTATGCTTAGGTCGAAAGCCATGTTGAGTAGAATTGAGAAGATTATCTTGTAAGAGGAAGTGAAGGATTTGCTTGTGTGCACATTTCTCGAGAATTTTAGATAGAGGGGGATAGGATTGCAGTGGGCTTGAAGTTAGCAAATTCAGAGGAGTTAACTTCTCATGTGACTTGGTAATGTATAGAAATGTTTCCAGATAGTAGGAACATTGGATTCAGTAATGAAATGGTTAATGAGAATTGAGATGGGGAGGGCAAGAGAGTTAGCAGCTTTCTGGAGAAAGAGAGCAGGCAAATTATCAACAGAGGGGGAGTAAGGTTTAAGCTTTAGTAGCAAGGATCTAATGTGGTTGATGGATACTGTTTTAGTGAGAAAGCCAGTGAGGAGTCAGAGGAGATGGGAGAGGCAGGAGGATGTTGGTAATTGGGTTGGAGTTGGTTTGAATTGACAGTTTGCTGATAGTATCTATTAAATAAGATTCAAAGTTAGTGGCTGTTTCGAGTGGAGTTTTGTTGCAACATGGCTGTTTCGAGTGGAGTGTTGTTGCAACATAGTTATGGGGATGACAGGTTTCCAGGATGAAAAATTTGGTTTATGGTGTGCCAGAATTTCTTTGGATTGGTAGAGTTTAGGGTTGAGAGGTTATTATAGAATTTCATCTTGTCATTGTAGATGGATTTCTTAGTTAAGTTCCAAAGTTCTTTATAGTATTGGAGGTGGCAAGGGTGTTTTGTTTTGGACCAGATCTTCCAGGTTTTGTCTCTTTTTTTGCATTCGGTAGTGGGTGGAGAATGTAAGCAAGGAGATACAGTAGATTTTACTCTAACCGTACACAAAGGGGCAAGGGAGTTGAGAATGTTAAGGAATATGGAACTGAATTCTTGAACGGCATCATCCAGGGGTTGGTATTTGAGAAAACTCCCATTGATAGCAGAGAGATGGTTGTTGAATGTATCATAATCAAAGCTGGACTGTTTTTGACAAGCTATGAACTTGTGTAATCTGGTATAGTCTGGAGAGAATTTGAGGACTTTGACTTGGCAGTGGTCACTGAGAGCATCTGGCAAGGTTTCTGGAAAGTGATATTTAAGGGGATGCGAGACAAGAATCCAGTCAAGAAGATAGGTAGACTTTGATGACTTGCTGGTTTGAGTTGGAGTGGGGATTAATTGGGAGAAGCCATGTAAATTATTGAAGGAGTTTGGAATGTCTGAGGAAAGGGTTAACCAATTAATGGTGATGTCACCCAAGATGATAGTATAATTTGGTAAGCATTGAGTGAGCTAGGAGAGAATATTTTCTAGTATTGTCACCAGGGGGTATGTAGTTTGCAACAATATTGAATACACTGTATGCATTTAGTCTGCAGTTTGCAATTAGTACTGCAGACGAGGCAGAGGGGGTGAGAATAGGTAAGGGGTGATTGTAAAGTGGTTGGAGAACATGACAGCAACTCCTCCACCTTTTTTGTAGGTTCAGTCAAGTCTTAAGATGTTGTAGCTGGGGGTAGGGAGTCTCTGTCAGGAATGTGGAATTTCAACCAAGTTTCACTAAGAGTTAGGCTATCAGGAGAGTGATGGGTTATCCAGTCATGGAGTTCACTTACTTTATTAACTGTGCTTCTTATATTCATGGAATACAGAGAGCGATGTTTAGTGGGAATGTTAGGATGAGGAGAGATGGGGTATTTGAGCACTGAGTCAAAGGAAGAGGAATTTTTGTGTCCCAGGTTGGGATGGATATCACCAGTTAGGAGCAGTGTAAGTCAAGTAGGAAAAGAGTAGGGAGGTGCGGAGAGAAAGTAATGGTATTTAACCTTGCTGTTAGGGAAGATAGAGGTCCTAGGGGGAATTTTGATTTTAGGAAGATGAAAGGTTGTAGAAGGGTTAGGTGAGGCTAACAGAAATGAGTGTGGGAGTTGTGGCATAACTGGAGGATGGATGGAGGTTGGGGACTGATAGTAAGGTTTTAGTAACATATTGTAGGATGTGAGGTTATATAAGAAGATTAGAAAAAAGGTGGAGAGAAGGGACAGATACAAATTATAGGCTAGCATGATAGCAAAATGGGATAAATGAGATGGGAGTATGTCCAGTTGGTGGGCTAGAGTTATAGTCAGGAAATATACAGAAAGATAGGAGTGAAAAGTAGTGTTCAGAGAAATGGGATATAGTCGAATGTTGGAAGGAGTGTGTGTATAAGATAAAGGGTGGGGAATGGTTAAGCAGTTTCACTATGCTAATATTTTTCATGGGAAGAGAAGGATAGTACAAGTGAGTTAGGGTAGTAGATATGCTGAGGAAGGGGTGGAAAAGTAATTAAGGAGTGGTTTAGGGAGGGACCAGGCGATTGGTAGAGAGAAAGGTTTGAGAGGGAGTAAGTGACATGATTTGGTGGGTGGAGAATAAAAGTAGAGGGAAGAGTAGTTTATTTGAGGGGAGGGGGTAGGGGAGGAGCAGAGGGGGAGTGGAAACAGCGGGTTAAGTATAAAGGAAATGAGCACTGGGAAGGGAGGGAATGGGGGTAGGATAAGGGAACAGACTGTGCCCGAGCACAGCGAGGGCTTACGCAGCTGGTAGGGCCCCGGGAAATGGGAAACCTCTGTGAGAAACTGTCAGCAGAAGTGTGGAGAACTATAGTGGAGAGAGACAAGACAAGTAAGGAAGTTCAAACTTAAAAGATTCATAAAGTGGTGGCTGTTATTAGGAGAGATATCAGAAGTTGGAAAGGAGGAGTACGGAAATAATAAAAAAGCAGCAAGGATAAAATAGAAGTAAGGGGAGTTATATGTGTAAAACTGAGCTATATGAATAAGAAGAATCCAATGCCAGTAAAAAGAAAGTTGAGTTAAGTGGGGAGTGACAGAGCCAGCAAGAGAAAGTGTGCTACCACAGTTTAAATGCAGATGAGAGTTTAAAATTTAGGGAGATAGTTAAATGAAGAAAACATAAAAGAAGTATAATAAACAGGAGACATATTATGCACTCTCTATAATTAATGGGCTGGCCACGAGGGACACTTTTTTGTTCTTGAGTGGAGAGTTTAAATATGTTCACAGGTAGTTCTAGCCAAGGATGGAGAAGATGCTTGTGTCTAGGTGCTTTGCTGTAAAGGGAGATAAAAAGGAGAAGAAAACTTGAGTGTTAGAAACTGGTGTAGGTTACATGTTAAGGAACTGGAGGAAAGGTAGGGGGAGTAGGTAGAAGGATAGTCACAGTTATGTGGGTAAAGAAACTTGCAGGTCAGTGAGATAGAGGAGGATGATGAGAGTGTGAGACAGAGTTAGATTAAGTTTGAGATTTAACAAAGGTTAGTTGGTGAGAAGAGAAAATAAGTTGGTTAGAGGCAGGTTATATGGTGCATTGAAAAACAAGCACTGTAGTCAGATATATTCAGAAAACGCTTGTCATTTGCCATTAATGTTCAGATTTGCAATAACTGTATGACTGTACAGATTCACAGACATGAGTTAGATGCAGTAAAGTAGTTTCAAAAACAGTAGTAAATGATTACACACAATGTAAGTTTGGCATCAGTAACAATAACTGAACTTCAAAAGAAACAAGAATGCATTAAATGCAGTAAGGCAATTCAGAAAACAGTAGAAACTGATTATATACAGTGTAAGTTTGGCATCAGTATGATAACTGAATCTCTAAAGAAACTATCAGTTGTAGTTGTATCAAGATATACTACATTGTTTTGTAAGTGACTTGGCAACCACAAAATACTAGTTTTTAACCAAGCATTGAAAGAAAATGGTTACATTTGCAACAGTAGAAAGGGAGGGTACAGGAACGATATTATTAGATTATGTCTTAAATATGGAGGAATATCAGCAAAGTTCATAATTAGACCACATCTAAGAATGATTGTATGATTTTACATAAGTGGTGAGGGAATTGAGGTAGAACTATGGCAGTGTTAGCGATAGTTGTGACTAAAACCTCTTAGATGGCGCAGAAATGAGCAGCAAGGGGGGGGCGCTCATATTTGGCACAATGAACTGGCATAATGGTGATACACAATCTAGTAGCAGTATCTATCTGATTGGGATACTTAAAACTAAAATATGTTAGCAGTGATATCGATCTGAATGGTGGTTGAGTAAAAGCACTAATGTAGGTTGCAATGCACAGTGTGCTGATACAAATACTTAAGGAGAGCTGCAAGTTATCTTGGGAGAAAAAATATGCAGAAAAAAACTCAAAAAGTAGGAAATAATTGAGTTTATAGTGTTCTGTATCAGGCTGCCGTAAGTTGGAGCATTAAACAATGGTGTGATAGGCAATGTGATCCCAAAGAGGAGGAAGTACAGCATGCAGCCATTTATTAGTGAAAAATATGGCTCTAACTACACTTCCCAGGGATAAGTCTGATCAAACAGCAGGATCATATCTTCACAAATATGAAATAACACAGTTTGGTATGGCAGGAAACTAAAGCAGCTTCAGTGTAATAATGAGGTACTGAGTAAAACAGGTTCTAGATGAAAACTGATACAAGAGCGACATGGAATACAATACAAAGTTAAAAAACAGTAGTCGCAGTCTGTTTAGGGTTACTACCTGTCCCACTTTGCGAGGGACAGTCCCTTTCTGGGCAGTTGTGTCCTGCAAAAAAATTGTAAAAATGACAAATGTCCTGAGATTTTAGGACAAAATTATTTCCTATATTTTATGTAATAGTTGCATAAAACAGTTATTCTGTATCTGAAACACCTAAATGTTATAAGAAATAGAATAAGTAACTAAAATGCTACAAGAATAAGCTTTTATTTAGGCAAAAATTTCTGTCCTTTGTACTGACCGTGGGTATATTTCGGCTTGCAAAATCTAACGTTAATACCAAAAATGTCCCACTTTGTACATTTGAAAAGGTGGCAACCCTAAGTCTGTTATAAAGTGAATCCTACACAAAGCCGAGTAGTCAAAGCAGTGCACAGATAACATGTAATGAAGATAAAAAATATAGCACAGTAAACAACCATAACCAGAACAATCCTTACTTGGTGATCACACAGTCTCACAGGAGAGCTGGAGAGGAGGAATGGTCAGGTGAGGAGTAGTGAAGAAGAATGGCTCCAAAGCATTCCAGATGCTAAATAATCTCTGATGGATTCCTGGTGGAGTGGGAGGGGTCAGGGAGGAAAAAAACTGATTGGTAGTTGAGAGGTGAATGTGAAAAGGTCTGGGGGAAGTGGGAAACCTCTGTGAAAAACTGTCAGCAGAAGTATAAAGAACTATAGTAGAGAGAGACAAGATAGGTAAGGCAGTTCAAGCTTAAAAGTTTTATACAGCAGTTGCTGATATTATGTAGTAGAGATATAAGATGGGTGAAAGTTGAGAAGGAAGAGTATGGAAATAATAAAAAAGCAGCAAGGATAAAGTAGAAATAAGGGGAAGTATATGTGCAAAATTGAGCTATATGAATAAGAAGAATCCAATGCCAGTATCCAGGAAGTTGGGTTAAGTAACTGGGCGGGTGAAGTGATAGAGCCAGCGAGAGAAAGTGTCTCACCACAGTTTAAATGCAGATGAGAGTTTAAAATGCAGGGAGATAGTTAAATTAAGAAAACATAAAATAAACTATAATAAGCAGTAGAAGACATACAGTGTACTCAATATATTTAATGGGCTGGCCTCGAGGAACAGTTTTGTTCTTGGTTCCCAGGTAGTTCTAGCCAAGGATTGAGGAGGTAGAGCATGCTTTCGTCTAGGTGTATTATTAGTGATCACATAGTCTCACAGGAGAGCTGGAGAGGAGGAGTGATCAGGTGAGGAGTAGTGAAAAAAGACAAATGTTAAAAGTATTGCAGAATAGAGGGATTCTCATAGAACAAGAAGAGGATTAGCTGCAGAATGATAAACAAAAATAATGGATTACCTCAGTAATATAAATGAGCTTAGAAATGTTTCTGTTACGCACCGTTTTTTTGTTTTTTTTTTATAATAACACTACAGCAGAAAAATTTTAGTACAATAACTCAGGCAATAGAAAGTAAAAAGGGCTGTCACCAAGCTTAGGGAGCCTATAACAAGGAAGGTAACAAGAGATCCTGTAGAGGTTTTAGAAATATTTCAGAAATTGTATGAAAGTCTGTATAAAGCAGAGAAATATGGAAATCAAGAAAAGATACAAATGGAAATGTTTATGAAATAAATAAATATGCCAAGGTTAGATGTAGATGAGGCTCAATTACTAATGGTTAGGACAGGAGGAGTTGAGATAAAACTTGTGATGTATAAACAATCAACATGAAAGTCCCCAGGAATAGATGGTATACCTGTGGAGGTTTGGAAGCTAGGAGGGAAAAAACTGATAAAGAGCTGGAAAGTTTTGTTTAACAGTATTTTAAGAGGAGGAGAAGTACCAACATCCTGGAAGAAAGCAGTGATAGCTGTAATACCTATAGAGGGTAAAGATCCATCAGACCCAGCTTCATACATGCCCATTTCGATACTAAACTATGATTATGAAGTGTTCATGTCTATAATTGTTAAAAGAATTACAAAAGTAATGCCAAAATTGATAAATATGGATCAGTGTTGTTTTGTGGAGGAGTGGCAAATATTTGACAACATTAACAGAACATTGATGATCCAGAGGGAAGCAGAATGTAAGAAAATATCATTGTTTGTGGGTCATGATGCAGAGGAAACGTTTGACAGAGTAAGCCGGGACTTTCTGAGCAGGACAATGGAAGCATTTGCATTTCCTGAAAAAATATAAGGTTGGTTAGGAGGATATATGAGGTATTGGAGGTGAAAATTAGTGGGTGGGGACCTAGCTGATAATTTCTGTTTGAGCAGAGGAACCAGGCAGGGGTGTCCTCTTTCCCCTTTGTTATTTGCATTATATTTAGAACCATTGACAAAGAAAATAAGGGACTCAGAAATTCAAGCATATAATTGGTATGGTAGTCAAGAAAAGCTGGATCTATTTGCAGATATTATTTTATACCTCACAAAACCAGTAAGAGATACTAGTGTTGTGGAACATTTTGAGACGGTTTCAAATCTTTTTGGGATACAAAATTAATAAAGTTAAGACAAAGGCAGTAGTGGTAAATTATGTGTCCACGCATAAATTGTTCAGCAATATCCTTATTTATGGGGACATAATAAAATGAAGTTGTGACACCCCAGCACTAGCCCAGTAATCAAGGAGCCTCAGTCCTCACCACTGGCAACAGTGGGGGACGTACACACTGGGAGGATGACAAGTACACACAGAGCAAAATGCAATTTCCCTTAAGAGCACACAGAGAGCACAGTCAGTCTGGGGCTGGTTTCTCCTTCTTTCTCCAGATCCCCAATAAGACCCCCCAATGGCACAGCTATAGAGTTAAGTCCTAAGCCAGGGTCGAAAGCCAAGTCCTTCAACACTCTCTCTGTCCAACCAGTGCTTCGTGTCCCTCCCGAGTAGCTGACACACACACACACACACACACACACACACACACACACACACACACACACACACACACACACACCTGGGAAAGGTTGGCACAGATTTACTAGCTATGCCCCCTTCTACGCAGACTATAAGGTAGTTATCATTGCCACCAGAACCTCTGGAAAAGGTTGGCACAGGTTTACTAGCTATGCCCCCTTCTGCCCAGACTATAAGGTAGTTATCACTGCCACCAGTACCCCTTATCAGCTGCTTTAAGGCCCTTAACAAAGGGTGTCCTATCCTACTGTGTAATGTTACTGTTAATCCAAATGGTAGTTTGACCAAGAGCAAGACTATTAGGAGTGGCCTGCACAGTGTCACCAGATAGATATGCAAGTACTTTAAGAGCTTAAATATGTTCACAAATATCAGCCACAAAGATAGGTTTAAATATATTTAATAATAAATAATAAAAGAAATCCAAAAACTCCAAGGAAAGGGTGCCACAGAACCAGGAACCAATAAAACCACAACAGGCACCCAAAGAGGCAGAAGGTAATAATATCTGTAGGTGTAAGCAGCAGCAGGTTTAATCACATAAGCGTTTTCATCCACCAGACTTCCTCAGATGTAAAATGAAAGAATGAAGGCTGTGCCTGCTTATATACCCCTCCCAATCTAATTAGTAGTTAAAACAATTAATTGACACCAATTAAATCATGTAACTAAAATATTCATGACAACCTACCAACTTTCCACAAATACAGATGAAAGTAGATAAAAACTTCTTTTTGTTGGTTTTTGATTCAAGTTTATTTATCTGTCCAACACATTGTGATGGTTTTAGTATTTATATATTTATTTTAAAGTTCTTTTAAAAAATGTGCATGTTTTTATCTACTTTCATCTGTATTTGTGGAAAGTTGGTAGGTTGTCATGAATATTTTAGTTACAGGATTTAATTGGTGTCAATTAAACAATTGTTTTAACTACTAATTAGATTGGGAGGATATATACAGGCACAGCCTTCATTCTTTCATTTTACATCTGAGGAAGTCCGCTTTGTATTGTGTGGCATTTATGTGATTAAACCTGCTGCTGCTTACACCTACAGGCTTGTGTTTTATTATTACCTTCTGCCTCTTTGGGTGCCTGTTGTGGTTTTATTGGTTCCTGGTTCTGTGGCACCCTTTCCTTGGAGTTTTTGGATTACTTGTTACATGGAGGTATCTGAGGCAGAGGTTAGCTTCCAGGATGGGGAAGCAGTTCAAGGTACTGACCTGGATACGCACCTGTCTCGTGTGGAGGGGCAGCTTACCCAATTGATTTCGCTTATGACTGGTAACTCTCAGCGAGGGAAAGACTATTCTTTTGATATCAACCCTATGAGGCCTACCCACAGGAAGGATTGCATTTCCACTCCTGCATGCAATCAGGAAGCCGATTTGAATCGCAGACAGGCTGATGTGCCTGTAGAGGAAGTAACTGCAACTTCTTCCAGTTTGCCGTCGAGGGGCACTAGAGGTGAGGCTGCATTACAGAAGGGAGCTGCAACTAAATTTTGTTACAATCATTTGGCATTGAATTCCCAGAACCAAGGTCCAAATGGACAGTCCTCCCTTTTAAGGGAACGTGGTGTTCAGGGACATGCTCCTGTGGAAATGACTGATAGTATGGCTAATGGTGACAATGGAGTGCACGAGTGGACGGACTCTTCCTCTTTGGCTTCATGGCTTGTTAGTTACAAGTCTTTTCCAGTCACCAAGGTACTGATAATAACTTTATATTTAATGACCGGGATGTTGAGAAAGACAGTGAAGTGTCTTATAGAGCCAATATTAAAAAACTCACTGATTTAATTTACAAACATAAAACTCTGGGTATTGACAATTGTTACTTGCATGACTGTATTAAAAGGGGTATAGTACCCAAAGGATTGCGTTTTTATAAGTTTCCGAACAATGTAGTGGAAGGCTCCCCCTTTCACGAAGAATTGTTGAGTATTTTTGACCATAGTGGTTTTGAAGTCATGAAAGCCCTGATTAAAGAAAATGAAAGGATTATGGGGCAAGTATATCAGGAGATAGAATACATTAATGAAGTAGTGACCAATGATCTTATGTTTTCTATTGAAAATGAGAAGAGAAAATATTTTATTATTAAGCAACAGGTGGAAGAAAAATGTCATGTTATTTTTAAAAGGAAGTGCGGCAAAATAGATAGGGATTTGAGGGATTACAGACAGAAAAAAGCATACCCGTACCCTAAGAATGATAAATTTGGTCGAAAAAATAATTTTTTTGATAAATCTGGACCACAACACAGTACTTATTCCTCTTCCTTTCTACCAGGGGGACACAATGCCTGGGACTCTATGGATCATAGAGTGATGTACAGTGATTCAGGGATGGGGGAACATCAGGATTCAAACCATACTGAATTCCCTGAACTTAGGAGATCAGATAGGTTAAGGCACAAATCCCCTGTGCGGTATTTTTACAGGGGTCCCCCAAATGGCACGAGATAAATAAGAGTGATAGCCAGGAAGGGGGACTAGCCAACATGTTGGACCAATGGAGTACAGGGAATATTACTGTGGATGGACCATGTCACACCCTACATGACTTTAAAATTTATAATTACAGTAGTGAGGAGATTGACAGGAAACATTTTCTTTTATTTTCAAAAGGTTTTAAATTCATCCCCTCTACAGGGGTAATTTAGTGGACAGCTTAATAGACTTGAGGATTTTTCTACGGGAAAAGAATTTAGATATTATGTTTCAGGGGCAACAGGATGGTGGTACTAATAGTGGTATTAGAAGACCTAGTACCTATAATCCCCTATACACCCCCAGCTAAAAAAGTTTGAAAGGGAGGTCGAAGAAGAAATCAGGAATGTTTATAGGGGTGGATGGCATGGTAAATTTAACATGACTAGAGAAGAAAAGGTACTTCTCAAATCCATTCAAGAAAATAGATACCTGAGGGTGATGCAACCCGATAAAGGTGGAGGGGTGGTCTTCATGGACGGTATTTTGTATTCCAGTAAGATGATGGATATGCTTAATGATACCAATAGGTATGTTAGGGTATCCAAGAATGAGATTAACTTAGCATACCGTAAGATTGATTTGGTTTGACAGGACATGCTGAATGACAATTTTATAAACCAGGACACTTTTAAGTATCTCAGTGTGGACAGACCCCATATCCCTGCTATTTTCGGGATACCCAAGGTACATAAAAGTGTGGAGGATCCACCCCTGAGACCCATTGTGGCAGCCAATGGCTCTAAAACCCATCCGTTGGCCAACTTTTTGGATATAAAATTAAAAGATATTTGGGTTAGGGCCAATGGTATACTTAAGGACTCCTGGGAATTTTTGAGAAGCATTAATAGTAACATGTATTCAGATTCCTTAATATTTGTAACCCTTGATATTCAGGATTTATTTAATGTGATTCCACATTCTACAGGGTCAGAATGGTTCCAGGATGCCATTCACCAACATGGAAAACTTGACCACAATACTTTTCTGGTTTATACAGAGTTGATGGATTTGGTATTGAAACACAACTTTATATTTTTTGAGGGTGAGTTGTTTAAACAGATCCAGGAAGTGGCCATGGGGGCAAGTTGTGCCCCTACTTATGCCAACATTGTGCTCATGGTTTGGGAAGAGAAGTTTGTGTTCCAGTCTGAATATGCACAATATTGGGTATATTACAAACGTTACCTGGATGATATTTGCATTTTTTGGAAAGGTAGTATGGAAAAGTTAACAGAATTTATAGACTATCTAAACCATACCACTAATTTTTTCAAAATTTACTTCGCATATTACACATGACTATATGAATTTTCTGGACGTCACTATTAAAAAGACGTCCTAGGGCAGCAGTTTACATCTAATGTATATAGAAAGGAAACCTTTTCTAACTCGTACCTATATTTCACTAGTTCCCATCCATTTAAACAGAAGAGAAGTATTATCAAGGGACAATTTGTCCGTAGTTGTAGGATGACCTCTTTGGACTCGGACTTAAGCCAGAGAGTCAAAGAAATGTTTATATCTAGGAAGATCCTAACTATTTAATTGATGAGGTTTTGGAGGAAGTAAAGAATGGGAGAAAGGATAGGTTTGCCCCTATTTTGGGAACAGGAGATACCAGTGTGATAGTACCAATAAATGTGCAGAGTACCACACAACAACCAGGGGTGATGTTACCAGGGATGAAATCAAGAAACCTTGGGGGTAACTATGTGATGTTTTATAATCAGAATACCTCTAGGGTTAAAAACATTATTACTCAACACTGGAGCAGGTTTAGGTGTTATTCAGAGTTGGATATTTTGTTTACCAACACCCTAGGATTTACATATAAAAAAGGCAGGAACCTCAAGGATTTGCTGGAGTATAATGGTTCTATTGTTTCATGTAAGAAATTGGGAACCTACAAATGTGGGGCATGTGCCCAATGCCCATATATACTTAGACAGGATTCTGTATACATCCTGTCAAGAGAGCATCAGATTCAGAGTAGTAGTTTTTCCAACTGTAATAGTGAAGGCTTGATTTATTTGGCCCTATGTAAAACCTGTGGTGCATTTTACATTGGAAAAACTACTAGAAACTCAAAAGGAGGATTTATGAGCATTTATATGCTATTAGAGTCGAAGATATTAAAAATGCCTTATTTAAACATACACTGACATGTCCCCAAGCAAAATGGGGCTTCTTTGTTGTAGAGAAGATGCAATGTGATGTGAGGGGGGGCCCGTGGGAAAATAGGATAGAGGTGAGAGAAATATTTTGGCAGTTGTTATTGGAAGCCAATAGATTCCCAGGGCTGAATGAATACATATCCATTGCCCCTATTTTAAAAATGAGAGCTGCAAAACTATAAAATAAGTATATTTAATGTTTTGCAAGTTCTTTTTGTTGATTTTTGATTCAAGCTTATTTATCTGTCCAACACATTATGATGGTTCTAGTATTTATATATTTATTTTAAAGTTCTTTTAAAAAATGTGCATGTTTTTATCTACTTTCATCTGTATTTGTGGAAAGTTGGTAGGTTGTCATGAATATTTTAGTTACAGGATTTAATTGGTGTCAATTAAACAATTGTTTTAACAACTAATTAGATTGGGAGGGGTATATAAGCAGGCACAGCCTTCATTCTTTCATTTTACATCTGAGGAAGTCTGGTGGACGAAAACGCTTTGTATTGTGTGGTGTTTATGTGATTAAACCTGCTGCTGCTTACACCTACAGGCTCGTGTTTTATTATTACCTTCTGCCTCTTTGGGTGCCTGTTGTGAAATAATAAAAGAACAAGACAATACCAAACATGTCTTCACAGTGACATCAAAGTTCAAAATCACAGGAAATATTTAAAACAACATTGCAGGACATTCTCAAATAAATAAAGAAAACATCTAAACTAATCTTTACTATATTCCTTACTGAATCTAAAAGAAAGTACTGTACCCTAGTTAACTTGCTTATAACAAGGCAAAACTAATGTACTGAGTGGATTTTTCCAGCTGATGCTGCCAAGTCAAAGACAAAATACAAAATGAAAGGTCACTCTCTCAGAGAGCTCCCAAATCCATATCAAACATTACTGCTCAGATACTTGCAGCATCACGTCACCCCTTTGTCACCCGACTTCAGTTCCCAGGCTCAACAACTACTGCTAGAAACTACTAGCACTTAGCATCTCCCCGTGAAAACACACAGCCCCCATATGTCTGCAGCTGCTGGAAGACCCAAAACAATAAAACACTCACAATACAATGCAGAAGGCTCCTCAGTTTTAGATATCCTGTCTCCTTGCTGCATTGCAACTAACTTCTATGGCTCAGTTATAAAACAATTTAATTTCAACTATTCTTCTGAAGTTTTGCAAGCCAACCTTTTGTGCTCCAGTTACCACCTTTTATACACATCTACACAATTAGAGTAGTGTATACTTGTCTCTGTTGCCCTCCAGCAGGGCTCACCGTGGACACATCCTCAAGCTCAGCACTTTACACACGCACTTCTGTACCAGCAGCCTGATATACAAATAACACACAGCTCCAATACATTGGTAACACAAGTATATGAATCACGTCGATATTCACAAATGACATACAATCGCTTACAAAATTCAAGCGAGTTGGGCTGGCAATATTCCCTCCGTGACAGAAGTATTTAGGAGTATGGATTAAAAATGATTGTGCTGTGGCAGCTAAGGATATGTGGGAACCGACTAAACAAAACATAATACAAAAACTGAGAAAATGGAAGCTTTGTTATATGGATATAGATAGTAATATACAAGCCATCATAATGTTTTTAGCCTTTTTAGTCTTATCCACAGGTCAGACATATTGTTATAAACCAGAGGAGAAGTTGTGGATAGCATTTAATAAAGAGCTGAAGGACTTTATCTGGAAAGGGAAGACAGCAAGAGTCAAGTGGGATAAGTCTTCCAGTAGTACAGGGCGGATTGGGATTACCCAACCTGAAGGGGTATTTTAGAGCTACACAGTTAAGGTTCCTATATATAGCACAAGCAGAAAACTATAATTCAAAGTGGAAAGGGATGCTGTTGAAACAGGGGGGAAGCTCATGAAACTAGGAGAGACTAAGATGTTGGATGCAGGCCTTTAAGGAGAATAACACTAATCATATAGAGTATTATATCCATAAATAGCAGAAAGTATTCCAAGAACTAAGCCAACACGGGAATGGAGAAAGGAGATTCTGCCAATAGGGATGACTGCAGCTAGGGATATAGACAATAGGGGGCTGGAATTATTTGGAGAAAACTGGCAAAGGAACCAAGGTATTGGGAAATAACTAGAGAGGGAAAAGATAATAGAATTTGGAAGATGCCAAGAATTTATTTGGACTGCAGATTAGAGATTGCCTTCCCTATCAAGGACTGATATCAGAGTACAGGCAAATAGAAAGGAATAGGGGGTCCTAAATGAAAGACCAGCACTGGTAGGGTTTTTAGTAGACTCTAGAACAGATACTGCCATTAAAAAAGAAATAGTAGAGCATATTAAATATTGCATGATAACTATAAGAGTCACTCAGAGGAGGTTAGAAAGGATTAGGAAGAGAGAGTGGATAAGCAATTCACAAAGAAACAATGGGAGGATATATGTACGTCTCCCAAATATGCAAAAAAATCTAGAAAATTTTGGATTTTTGCTTGGAAATGTTTATATAGATATTTTTATACCTTAAGTAGACTCCAGAGAATTTTTCCACAGGTAAATAGCAAATGTTGGCAGTGAACGGTGAAGAAAGAGGTAATTAGGAACATATTGTCTGGGAAGTGCAGTGAGTTGGTGGACTTTAAGGATTCCCTGTGGGATACACTGAGATAATTGTTGGGCAAACTGGTGTGATTAGGGAGATGATGTTTCTGAACTATGATACAGAATCAGAATTGCCTAGACATGGTAAGGCTTGCTCGGTCTAATTATGGTGGCTGCCAAAAAAGCAATTACTAGAAAATGGAAATCAAAATCTAAACTAACTATATTAGTAGTAGTAAATATAATAACAGAGATAAAAGAACTGGAATTGAGATCTTTAGAAAAAGGTAGGAGCAAACTGCATAAATATAAATTGGGAATTGTGAGAACAATACATACAGGGGAGGAATGAGGTTTAAAAGAATGCAGGACTTAAATGAACTATGTAATGTTTGACTGAAAACAATTGGGTAGATTATAAGTGATGCATAATGTTTGCAACTCGCAGTGTGTCAGTATGGTTTGTGACGTAAAATGCTTGCAACTAAGATTGTGTCAGTATGGTTTGTTTTTATTTATATAAATGTATGATTGCTTATGTCGTAAGTGATGGTTTAATAAAGATGCAGTGAATAAATCATGAACGAACCACCATGAACATCCAAAAACTCTTGAAATTCTTTATTAAAATGAACCCTTGATAAAAATGGTGCACCTTTTTGTGTTTTTATATTTTTCTACAAGGATTTTGCTACAAATATTTCCTTTTGATCGAGGGTTTGTTTTAATATAGGATTTCAAGAGTTTTTAGGTGTCCATGGTGGTTCGTTCGTGATTTATTCACTGCATTGCCTTTTCTTTCACAGAACACCTTCAGCTGCTTCACAGGTTTGGCTTGGACTGTATAGTTTAATAAAGATGTTTCTTTAAAAAAAGGGACAGGAATTTAATAATTTATGTAATGTTGCTTAGGTTAAATGATATATAGCAATATATGTGAAGCAAAACGTGTGTTAATTTTAACTTGTTAATACAGTTTGATTACTTTTTATATAAATGTAAATGTGCATGTGTCGTAAGTAATAATTCAGTAAAGGTATTTAAAAAACAAAGAATTCTTCTTCTTTTGGCTTTTCCCAGTTTGGGGTCACCACAGCAAATCACTGTCCGCTCATGATTGGCAGTGGAGTTTTACAGTGTCGAGTTGCCAGCCCAGCACCCAACCTTCCACAAAAGGCACACACACTCACGCCTAGGGCCAATATAGTGTGTCCAATCCACCTACATCATGTCTTTGGGATGTGGGAGGAAACTGGAGGAAGGAAACCCACGCAACCACAGGGAGGACATGCAGACTCCGCACAGAAGGCACCCCAGCCAAGGATCGAACCAGAGAACCTCTTGCTGTGAGGTGGCAACGCTAACCGCTGCACCACCATGGCCACCCACCACCAGTAGAAAGTAATACCAAAAATTCCCTGTAAGGAGAGAGGAAGAGAGAGAGAGAGAGTGAGAGACAAGGGGGATGGAGGGTGGGAAACCCAGACTGCAACAGTGAATACACTCGAACTTCTACATTTATGGTAAGTGTACACAACTGTACTAAGTTCTTTGTGTTTCACTGTTGCAGTCATCACACTTGGGTTGATTCCCAAAGCTGAAAAAAAGGGTGGAGGCAGTCAAGAAGAATGGGGGCTGGCTAGGATGTCCTGCAAAACTGCGGTGGTAAAGCCTGCCCTGGATTTGGAGAAGATAGGCAGGTGGTAATGCTGGGTTAAGGTATGAACAGAAGTCCATGTTGCAGCCTCCAGGATGTCTCTGATGGGGACTCCTCAGAGAAAAGCTGCAGAGGTGGAGGTTGCACTGGTGGAATACATCCTGATCACCTTTGGGGGCAGTTTCCCATGATGTTTGTAGCAGAAATGGATGCAGTGTGCTATCCATTTGGAGATTGTTTGTTTGGATATGGCTTTGCCATCTGCCCCTGCTGCGAAGCTGACTAGTAATTGGTCAGTTTTTCTAAAAGATTTAGTCCTATCCAGATAATATCTGAGCTGTCTGTGCACATCTAGAGAGTGCAGAATCCTTTCCCCCTTGTTTTGTGGGTTAAGGAAGAAGGTGGGCAAATGAATGGATTGGTTGAGAGCCACACTGGACACCACTTTAGGCATGAAGGATGGTTTAGTCCTGACAGAGACCTTGTCAGCATGGAAAATGATGATGAGCTCTATAGCCATGAGTGATTGTAGCTGTGAAACTCTTCTAGTTGAAGTGATGGCCAGAAGCAAGGCTGTTTTCCAAGAGAAGAATTTTAACTCTGCTGAAGCTGCTGGCTCAAAAGGGGGTAGGGCGAGCTTTTCCACCACAAAGTTAAGGTCCCAAGCTGGGGTAGGAGCTCTTCTGAGTGGCCTTAAGTTGTTAGCCCCTCTTAGGAACTGTTTGATGAGAGGATGTAAGAAGAGAGGTGGCACTGTGCTGTAATCAGCAGAGATGGCAGAGGCATGAATTTTAACAGAAGAGGATAGACCCCTGTGTAGTAGGTCTGCTAAGCAATCCAGGATGAGAGGAAGGGAGGGCTGTGCCGTTTTGGCTCCCTTAGCCTGGATCCAGGTGCAAAACCATTTCCACTTGTCAGCATAGAAGTTTCTAGTGCTGGGGCGTCTGGCCTCACGTATAGCATCCATGACTTGTTTGCTTAGGCTGGCAGCTTGAGGAGAGGTCAGGGAATAAGCCAGGCTGCCAGGTTCAGTGTCTGCAATTGTGAATGCATGAATTCTCCATTCTTCTGGATCAGGAGTGTTGGGGTCTGAGGTAGGTGCCATGGTGGTAGGCTGCACAGCAGTGGGTACCAGTGCTGGCGTGGCCAGTCTGGGACAATCAAGATTGCCCTTGGTTTGTTCTCCCTTACTTTGAACAGTACCCTTGAAATGAGTGGTAGAGGGGGAAATGCATAGATTGAGAGGTTTACCCATTGGAAAGATAGAGCATCCACTTTCCATGCCTTGCTGTGAGGTTCCCTGGTGCAGAATTTGCTGTGGGAGGCAAAGATGTCACCTTCGGGGTGCCTCATTTCTGGGTTACATGGTTGAAGGCTCTGTGGTCTAGCTGCCACTCGTGTGGGTCTAGCAGGTTCCTGCTTAAGTTGTCTGCCAGAGAGTTTAGGGAGCCTGGCAGGAATTGTGCTAGCACGTGTATTTGCATGGCTGAAGCCGTGTGCCAAAGAGTCAGAGCAAGCCTGCAGAGAGGATAAGAGTGAGTCCCTCCCTGCTTGTTGATATACCACATCACTGTGGTGTTGTCCGTTTTGATCACTAGAGGCCCAGGGGAGAGTAGGGGTCTGAAAGCTGTCAGGGCGTGCTGAACAGCTAGCATCTCTTTTTGGTTGATGTGCAGATGTATTTGATTTGGGCTCCAATGGCCCTGAATGCACCTGCCATCCAGGTATGCACCTCAGGTATAGTTTGATGCGTCTGTGGTGAGGGTCTGGGTGGAGTGGGGTTGTGAGAAGGGAAGTCCCTTGTTGTGGTTGCATGCTGCTGCCCACCAAAAAAAAAAAAAAATCTTTCCTTAGACAGGGTATCATAGGTATGATAGTTTCTAAGTCTTGAGAGTGTTGACACCAAAGGCTTTTTAGGTACCATTGTAATTTCCTCATATGCAGTCTGGCATATGGAATGAGTACAATGCAGGAGGCCATGAACCCTAGAGCTTGCAGGATTTTCCTTGCGGATAACTGGGTTCTGGTGGCTAGTTGAGAGAAGTAGCCTGTCAGATAGGCTTGTTTTTCAGGAGTAAGGAATGCCATCTGGGATACTGTGTCCAGGCTTGCGCCCAGGGATACAATTTTTTGTGTGGGGACTAGTTTTGATTTATTTTCGTTGACACTGTACCCCAGGGAGGTCAGTGGGTCCTTTACAAAGGTCAGGTGATGTAACATCTTTTCCTGTCTGCCCAAATCAGGCAATCATCTAAGTAGGGGTAAATCTGAATATTTCTTTGTCTGCAAAAACAAATGGCTGGAGCCAGGCATTTTGTGAAAACTCTGGGAGCAGTAGATAAGCCAAAGGGAAGCCCAGAGAAAGTACAGTTGTGTACACTTACCATAAATGTAGATGTTAGAGTGTATTCACTGTTGCAGCCACCACACCCGGGCCACCCCGCCAGGGGCAGCCCCCAGTCGGCCGAACACCAGAGGCCCAGCACCTCCACGCCGGCCGCCGCCACCCCAGGACCGACGTCAGGTCGTCAGCGGTAAAAGAATCTGCATCCAAAATCTAATTCTCTCCTTATTTCTTAAGCTTCTCTGCATCATCGTTGTCCCTTTCTACTTTGAATTATACCTTTCTGTTTGTTCTATGTATGGGAGCCTTAATTATGTAGCAGTGAAATATCCCTTCAAATCAGGTAACTCCAAACAACCTTGTTCTATTGGAAGGAACAGCTTATCCCACTGCTGTCTTCCCCTCCCAGATAAAATCCTCCAACTTTTATTAATTGATATCCACAACTTTTCCTCTGTTTGATTAAAATATGCCTGACCTGTGTATAAAACTAAAGAATCTAAAAACATTTCACTGCTTATTTCTTGCTATCCATATCCATAAAACAGAGCTTCTAGTGTCTCAGTTTTTGTATTATCTTTTGTTTATTCTCTTTCCACATATCCTTAGCCACCTTAACATAATCCTTTTTTAACCCATACTCCTAAGCAGTTTAATTTATCTTGTCTGCATAATATGGGTATTGCTGAACCAATTTGCTTATGGATATATAGTTTACAGCCATTGTTTTGTTTTATCTGCATTAATTTTATTTCCCGAAAAGACTTGACTGTCTCAAAATGTTCAACAACACTGAAATGTCCTTTTCTGGTTTTATCAGGTACAAAATAATATCATCTGCAAGTAAAACCAACTTTTCTTGTTTAGCATAGCAATTATATTCTTTAATTTCTGTGTTCCTTATTTCTGTGCCAGTGGTTCTAAATATAACACAAATAACAAAGTGCAAAGAAGACACCCCTTCCTGGTTCCTCTGTTCAAACAGAACTTACAGAGAGGGACCCCCCCCCCCACATTAATTTTCACCTCAGATTCCTCATGTATCCTCCTATTTAACCTTATTATTGTTTCAGGGAATGCAAACGCTTCCATTGCCTTACTCATAAAATCTCAGCTTACTCTATCAAATGTTTTCTTTACATCAAGACCCACCAACAGTGGTATTTCTGCTTCCCTCTGGATCATCATTGTTCTATTAATATTGTCAAGTGTTTGCCTCACCTCCACAAAACACACATTGATCCATATCTGTCAGTTTTAGCAACACATTTTCCATTCTTTTAGCCTTTATAGACATAAACACTTTATGATCATGGCTTAGAATAAAAAGGGGCCTATATGAAGCAGCTTTCTTCCAGGATGCTGGTACTTCTCCTTCTTTTAATATACTGTTAAACAAAACCTTCCAGATTTTTATCACTTTCTTCTATCCTCTCTTCCAGACTTCTACTGGAATACAGTCTTTTCATAGAGACTTTCCTGTAGATTGGTTGTACATCACTATTTTATCTCATCTTTTCCTACCCTAACTGTTTAATAATTGAACCTCCTCTACCTCTAACCTTGGCATATTTAACGCTTCCATAAATATTTCCATTTGGACTTTTTCTTGACTTCCACATTTCTCTGCTTTATACAGATTTTCATAAATTTCTGAAATATTTCTAATACCTCTACAGGATCTCTGGTTTCTTTCCTTGTTATAGGATCCCTAAGCTCTCTTTCTCCTTTCTGTTGCCTGAGCAGTCGTGCTAAAAGCTTCTGTGCTCTGGAGTTATTATCAAAACAGTTGCTTAACAGCAAATCTGATGTTGTTAATCTTCTTTCCGTTCATCACTGATGGGTTTGGTTCTGAGCCCTCGAAACCGAGTCGGCCTATTACCAAGCTCGCGCCAGCCAAAAAAACTCTCAAGATAAGTCTCTACCCAGAATACCTTTCTCCCTGTTACCTCAGATCTCATTAGCCATAAAGCTGCGTTTCAGCCGTGGTCTCAGCTAAGTGAAATCTTTTTTGATATCTGTGTAAAACTTTTTTGATATATTCATATTTTACCAAACCTTTAGTATTGTTAGTGTTGTTTCTTCTTCTTTCCACTCTATCCGTTGTAACTGTTGGTAAGCTTCAAGTACCATTGTTGGTATGGCCTTTTCCCTTACCCTTGTGGTATTTCTTCAGTACCATAGCTGGTATTGTTTCTCATGTTTAACCTGCTAGCTTTTATCTTTATTCAGGTGTTTCCCTTTCTTCTCTTCATACAGTGTATTGTTATATCGGTGATTTTCTTGTGATTTTTTGAACAGAGTTGACTTCATTGTAGTTGGATTATACAGTTGGCTGTGGTGTCCTTTTCTACCAAGATGTCTGATAAGAAGGGTACTTCAGACTTTACGCATTATACTTCTTGTAAAGGCAAGTTACCCAACAGTGATTCTCATGATGACTGTGTATACTGTTTGGGAGTGGCCCACCTTTCGGTGCAGCCTCCATGTGATATTTGTCAGAGCTCCAGCCAACGCACTCTTAATGAGCGCAAAAATAAACTCATTCTGAAGGGGTTACTCAAGTCTCCCTTTTCAGAGATCATTTTTGCGATGGAGGTCTCAACCCCTCCTTCTAAGGACAAAAAGAGATCCCATTCTGTTCCTTCTTCACTATTGGGTGATCAGAGCAAGCCTGGGAAATCTAAGGTCCCTAAGTTATCATCAGAGCATAAATCTGCCTTTTCAGCTCTGCCTACCTCTGCTCCAACCATCTCAAAACCTTCGATACTGATGCCTGTTTTGCCACAGGTCCTGCCTCCGGCACCGATCATAGACCTTACTGCGGTTATTTCAACTTCAGCACCTGTAGCTACTTCGGCTCAGGGCACACCTTTGACTACTCCATCAGTTTCCATTTTGGAACTGACCGTTTTGGCTCTGAGTGCCACTTCATCACCGAGCGTTGTACCAACCTCACTGGATCTGACCCCTTTGCTTCCGGTCTCGAAACTAGAGACTTCTGTGTGGGCAGACCTGGCACCACGAACCCGATACTCCCCCTCCATAGACCCATTTCTGGGCCAAGCATATAGTCCATTCCTCGAATGTCCGGACTCCATCTAGAGTATCCACTAGATCCACCAGGAGCCTTTCGGAACAAGACATGGTGCGTCTTGTGGACCAGCTGTTGGTAGCCAGGTGGATTCCCTCACTTTCTAAGACCCATCCACCTGCAGGACTTGGGTTGCCTTATCAACAGACTCCATCTTACACTCCTCCTTTGACCCTCTTGGTTCTGAAGCCTTCTGCTCCGACATTCTTCTTGGAACCCATCACTTCAGCGTTTACGGTGCATCTCACTATATCTCTGAGCTTGTCCCTTTGGTCTTTGGTTCCCGTTGAACAGGTCCTTCCTCAATCTGGGGATTGTGGGACGGGCACATCAGCCCAGGGCATGGTGCCGACTCTCTCCTCGGTTCTTTCTTCGGCGCCGATGGCTGTGTCCATGGCGATCCTGCTTGAGGCTCCATTCATGGGGGCAGGTTTGTCAGAGCGGGGTGTGACCCCGGTCCCGAGATTGCCTTTCTCGGTTCTGGGCTCCCATTCCTGTTCGGGCTGGCCTGCCTTCCGCGCAGTGGAGAGGGCTCTTGCTTCTGGCAGCACTCCTTTGATGTCAGAACCCCAGTCCCCCCCCCTGAGCTACAGCTATCACAGACTACCCCCCCTTGGGACACTGGGCAGAGAAGCTGCAGGACACCACTTTTCAAGGTACCTACTCTTCTGAGTCCTCCTCAGAGAACCCCACTGAGGAGTCCTCTTGAAAGAAGACGTGTAAGAGGAAGCACGTGGACTCATATGAGGAGTCCTTAATGGAAGACATGGATTACGATGATGGTGAAGGATCCCCATGGTCACCTCTTGATGTCTCCTTTGGAGATGTCCTGGAGATGTTAAAGCAGAGAGATGACTGGAAGTCCTCCAACCCTTCATCTGAGGAGTCCGTGTTCCTGCATGCTTTTCGTTCCTGGCCTTCTAACTCTTAGGTGACCCCTGCCTGCCGACAAGCTTGTCCAGCTCATCGTGCAATGCGCGTGGAAGAACCCTGATTCAATTGAGATGATCCCCTGGAAACCAGAAAAATTCTTTCCCCTCCCGAAGAGAACCCGCAGTGGCCAAAAGGGTTACCAGTTGATGCTATGGTGGTGGCGGTGGCCACGAAAAAGGACTTGCCTGTGGAAAATCCCACTGTCCACCTGCCCAACAGGGAGTCCCGGGCAGTGGACACACTTGGGAAGCGTGTTTTTGCATCAGGGACCTTTGCTATATGATCCCTGAATTATTTGGCACATTTTGTGAGGCTCCAGAGGGGACTTAATCTCTGAACTCTCTGGGACGCTCGCAGGACAGTTGTCTGACGAGGTCGGGGACAAAGTGGTCTTGCAGCTTGCAAACCTGGAATCAGTATCCAACTCATCCATGAGGTTGCTCTCACACACAACCGAAAGGGGCGACTAGAGCAGTGGGTTTGGGCATCATGCCTGGATCACATTTGTGGCCCTGTGGATCCCTTCAAGTCTTCCTTTCTGAATGCTCCCATCAAAGCTTTGTCCCTTTTTGGCTCCAAAGTGAAGGACACACTAGCCAGGTGCGAGCAAGATGGAAAAACCCTGTCTGCTGTAGGCCTACGGTTTTCCAACCCTCAATGTACCTTCTCCAGGAATCAGAGGAGTGGGAAAATGTGGCATAAGAAATCTCAGGGTCACTTCTGTGCCGCACATGATAATGATACTCCCAGAGGCAGAGGGGGTAACAATTCTGGAAGATGCCCCTATAGAGGCAGAGGGAGTCCTCACAACCAAGGCTCCAGGGACTCCTTCTCTGGACAGCCTTATCAGCGTTCCTGAGAGGCAGCCCGATTGCTTACCTCTGAAAGTAGTCGGGGGTTGTTTCTCTCTGCACCAGGCTGCCTGGCAATCTATCACCAACAATTGTTGGGAGCAGAACATTATCACCAGAGGTTACACCATTCCCCTTTCTTGCCAGCCAAAATTTCTAAGAAAACTTCCCGACGTTCCACCCAGTCAAAGGGAAGAAGCAGCTTCAGAGATTATAAAGCTGTCTCAAAAAAAGAGTCCTCCACCCAGTCCCACCAGACCAGCACAGATCCGGATTTTACTCGAGATTCTTTTTGGTGCCAAAAAAGACAGGGGACTGGAGACCCATTTTGGATCTCAGCAGTTTAAACAAGTCTGTCACCCACACCAAATTCCGGATGGTCATGGTTCAGTCCATCCTTCCCTTTTTAAGAGAAGGCGATTGGATGGGCTGTGTAGATCTCCGGGATGCGTATTACGACATCAAGATGGACAAACGCTCCAGGAGTCTGCTTCACTTCCAGCTAGGAGCCAGTCATTACCAATTCTGTGTCCTGCCGTTCGGTCTCTCTACAGCCCCCAGAGTGTTCACGAAATGCATGGCAGTAGTAACAGCTCACTTGAGACTAAAAGGATTCCTGGTGTTTCCATATCTAGACAACTGGCTCCTTACCGCCCCCACCAAGCATAGGTTCATAGGTTCATACTAGGCTATCTGCCCTGAGGCAATTATAAGCCTAGCCCGATTCTGCACGCCACCCTTAATTTGAGTATACTGTGCCCTTTAAGGTTTAGTTTACTGTGCCTCTGTCTAATAGTGACACGGAGTAATCCCTGGGACAAACCCACGATCCCCATCCACCTATCGAGATTCTTCTTGAAGAGATTCAGTGAGGTGCTCTGCCTCACATGAACTGGAATTCTATTCCAGTTATGAACCTGTCCCTCCAGCAAGTTCTATTTATTTCTGTGCTGAGGTTCAAGTCCCTCGGGCGTGTGGCTCTAAGGGATTTAGATTTACTGAGGTGGAGCATGTCCATTATTTCTGGATTTGACATAGCTTTGTATGTCAGGCATAGATAAGTAGGCGGTATGCAACTGAGCAGAGCTGGAGTTTTTTAACCGAGCAGCATATGGCATCTGTGTGAGACCCTTGATCCTCTTGGTGAGATACTTTAGGTGTCGGGTAAGGTACATCCCAAAAGGGGCATTGTATTCTATGATGGGCCTGATGAGGGATGAATAAAGGGGCATGATT